>NW_023416344.1:2008855-2135428 GCF_014108235.1 Myotis myotis | reverse complement strand
CATTAGATTTCTTGAGGATCTCACTACATTTATCGGCGGCTTCTAGACAGTTCTTAAGAGACCTTAAAAGTGTGGTTCTGAACTCTATATCTTCCATTGACAATTTTGTCCTGTTTCTTTGTCTCCGCATTTTGTTATGCTTCCTTGGTGCACCTCCTAGTGGTCTTTGTTTGCAGTCTTATAGTTAAATCTTGATTGTTGTAGCTAATTCCAGGGAGGGTTTGACCTCTAGGCCAAGTGGCTATGAGAATCAGCTGTGTCAGTAGTGAGAGAACTTCTGTCCTCTAGGGAGGTGCTAATCTAGCCTTTGCCTGAGGCTATCCGGCAAATGCCTGTGTGCAGGGCTTGGGCGGGGCGGGTAGAACAGGATCAACAGGGTGGGCCGGAGAGAGCAGTTATGGTGGCTCTCAGTCCTGTCCCCAGGGGCTCTGCCTCTCTGAGTCCCAGCACCCGCTGCAAAGCTCAGAGAGAAAGCTGCACTCGCTCTGACCGAAGCCAGACAGTCCCGCTTCTCCCGTTTGAGTCTGGGTCCCTAAAGACTCGCCCGGATCTGGAGCTCAGAGTCTGCGACTCCCTCCCGATTGAAAACGCCAACCGCGCCCTCCGCAGCCAGCCCGCTCCGCGCGCTCCGCACCTCAGAATTTGACTTCAGCACTGCGCCTCCTCTGAGTGTCCGTATGCGTTTCTCTTTCCTCCTAGTTGTAGGACTTCCACTCAGCCAGCGTTCCTGTGGTTCTGGGTGATGTCCCTTCCGTTTTTTGGTTTCACTTTTGAAGTAGTTGTTCAAAGCAGCAAACTCCGGCGTTAACCTATGCCGCCATCTTGGTTCTCCTGTCCAAATGAATGGTATTGAGAAGAAGTTTGTCCAAGTGACTGGCATTGAGCACGGGATAACCCAAGTGTTTTTCATTAAAAAATATGGCTGTCCAAAATTACTGGCATTGAGAATAAGGTTGTCCAAGTGCCTGGTAGAGAGCAGAGCCTTGTGCAATTGGCTGGCATTGAGAAGGGGCCTGTGCAAATGAGTGACATTGAGAATAAGGTTGTTCAAGTGACTTTCAGAGAGATAGGGCTTATGCAAATGACTGCCATTGAGAAGAAGTTTTTCCAAATAAGTTGTCATTGAGAAGGGCCTTGTGCAAGTGACTGACATTGAGAACGTGCTTGTCGAAGCAACTGGCATTGAGAAGTAGGTTGTCCAAAAGGCTGGCAGGGAGCTGAGCCTCGTACAACTCACTGGAATTTAGAATAAAGCTCTCACTGTGACTGGCAGAGAGCTAGGTCTTGTCCAAATGCCTGCATTTGAGAATAAGTTTGTCTGAGTGCCTGGCATTTTGAAGGGGCCTGTGCAAATGACTGGCATTGACAATCAGGCTGTCCAATTGACTGGCAGAGAGCAGAGCCTTGTCCAAGTAACTGAGAAGAAGTTTGTCCTAGTGACTGGCAGAGAGCTGATCTTTGTGCAATTGACTGGCATTGAGAAGGTGCTTGTCCAAGTGACTGGCATTGATAATTGACTTCTGCAAATGACTGGCATTTAGAAGAAGGTTGTGTAAGTAACTGGCATTGAGAAGGCGGTTGTCCAAGTGACTGGCATTGAGAATAGGGCTGTCCAAGTGACTGGAATTGAGGAGGGGCTTGTGCAAATGACTGGCATTTAGAAATAGTTTGTCCAAGAGACTGGCAGAGAGATGGGGCTTGTGCAAATGACTGGCATTGAGAAGTAGATTGTGCAAGTTACTGGCATTGAGAAGAGGGCTGTCCAAGTGACTGGCATTGAGCAGGGCCTTGTCCAAGTGACTGGCATTGAGAAGGGGCTTCTGCAAATGACTGGCATTGAGAATCAGGCTGTCCAATTGACTGGCAGAGAGCAGAGCCTTGTCGAAATGACTGGCATTGATAAGGGCTTTGTCCAAATTACTGACATTGAAAATAAGTTTGTGCAAGTGACTGACAGAGAGTACAGGTTTGTAGATTTGACTGGCATTGAGAAAATGGTTGTTCAAGTGATTGGCACAGATCAGGAACTTGTCGAAGTGATTCGCATAGAAAAGGGCCTTGTCCAAATAACTGTCATTGAGAAGAGACTTGTCCAAGTGACTGGCATTGAGAAGGGGCCTGTGCAAATGAGTGACATTGACAAACAGGCTGTAACAGTGACTGGCAGAGAGCAGCGCCTTGTCCAAGTGACTGGCATTGAGAAATAGGCTGTCCAAGTGACTGGCAGCGAGAACGGGATAACCAAAGTTTTTGGTATTGAAAATATGGCTGTCTAAAATTACTGGCATTGACAATAAGGCTGTCCAATTGACTGGCAGAGAGCAGAGTTTTGTCCAAGTGAATGGCATTGACGTTGGGGCTTGTGCAAA
The DNA here is from genome assembly GCF_014108235.1 of Myotis myotis. Taxonomy (NCBI): domain Eukaryota; kingdom Metazoa; phylum Chordata; class Mammalia; order Chiroptera; family Vespertilionidae; genus Myotis; species Myotis myotis. Next base: position 2,133,059 of record NW_023416344.1, on the reverse strand, counting down.
TGACTGGCATTGAGAATTAGGCTGTCCAAGTGAGTGGCAGAGAGCAGAGCCTTTTCCAAGTGATTGGCAATGAGAAGGACCTTGTACAAATGATTGGCATTGAGAATAAGTTTGTCCAAGTGATTGTCAGAGATCAGGGCCTTGTCCTAGTGACTGGCATTTTGAAGGGGCTTGTCCAAGTGACTGGTATTGAGATGAAGGTTGTCCAAGTGACTGGCAGGGAGCAGAGCCTTGTCCAAGTGACTGGCATTGAGAATAAGTTTGTCCAAGTGACTGGCATTGAGAAAAAGGTTGTCCAAGTGACTGGTAGAGAGCAGAGCCCTGTGCAATTGACTGGCATTTAGAAGGGGCCTGTGGAAATGACGTGCATTAAGAATCAGGCTGTCCAAGTGAAAGGCAGAGAGCAGGGCCTTATACAATTGACTGGCATTGATAAGGGCTTTGTCCAAATTAGTGGCATTGAGAATAAGGTTGTGCAAGTGACTGGCAGAGAGCGGGGCCTTGTCCAAGTGACTGGCATTGAGAAGCCGCTAGTGCAAATGTCTGGCATTGAGAGTAATATTGTCCAAGTGTTTGGCATTGAGAATAAGTTTGTCCAAGTGACTGGCATTTATAAGGCACTTGTACAAATTACTGACATTGAGAATAAAGTTGTACAAGTGACGGACAGAGAGCAAGGGCTTGTGCAAATGACTGGCATTGAGAAGAAAGTTGTCCAAGTAACTGGCTTTGAGAATACGCTGTCCAAGTGACTGGCAGAGAGCAGGGACTTGTCCAAGTAACTGGCATTGAGGAGTGGCTAGTGCAAATGACTGGCAGTGAGAGTTAGTTTGTCCAAGTGACTGGGATTGAGCAGGGTCTTGTCCAATTGACTGCCATTGAGAAACAGGTTGTCCAAGTGACTGGCAAAGAGCACGGGATAACCCAAGTGTTTTGCATTGAAAATATGGCTGTCCAAAACTACTGGCATTGAGAATAAGGTTGTCCATGTGACTGGCAGGGAGCAGGGCCTTGTCCAAGTGACTGGCATTGAGAACGTGCTTGTCGAAGCAACTGGCATTGAGAAGTAGGTTGTCCAAAAGGCTGGCAGGGAGCTGAGCCTTGTGCAACTCACTGGAATTTAGAATAAAGCTCTCACTGTGACTGGCAGAGAGCTGGGTCTTGTCCAAATGCCTGCCGTTGAGAATAAGTTTGTCTGAGTGCCTGGCATTGAAAGGGGCCTGTGCTAATGACTGGCATTGACAAAGAGCCTGTCCAATTGACTGGCAGAGAGCAGAGCCTTGTCCAAGTGACTGGCATTGATAAGGGTCTTGTCCAATTACTGACACTGAAAATAAGTTTGTGCAAGTTATTGACAGAGAGTACAGGTTTGTAAATTTGACTGGGATTGAGAAAATGGTTGTTCAAGTGACTGGCATTGAGAGTAATATTGCCCTAGTGACTGGCAGAGAGATCGGCCTTGTCCAATTGACTGGCATTGAGACATAGGTTGTCCAAGTGACTGGCAAAGAGCAGGGGATAACCAAAGTGTTTAGCATGGAAAATATGGCTGTCCAAAACTACTGGCATTGAGAATAAGGTTGTCCATGTGACTGGTCGAGAGCAGAGCCTTGTGAAATTGACTGGCATTGAGAATTAGGCTGTCCAAGTGACTGGCAGAGAGATGGAGCTTTTGTAACTTACTGGCATTGAGAAGAAGTTTGTCCAAGTGACTGGTAGAGAGCTGATCCTTGTGCGATTGACTGCCATTGAGAAGGTGCTTGTCCAAGTAACTGGTATTGATAAGAGACTTCTGCAAATGACTGGCATTTAGAAGAAGGTTGTGCAAGTAACGGGCATTGAGAAGGGGGTTGTCCAAGTGACTGGCATTGAGAATAAGGCTGTCCAAGTGACTGGAATTGAGGAGGGGCTTGTGCAAATGACTGGCATTGAGAATAAGTTTTTCCAAGTGATTGTTTTTCAGCAGGGTCTTGTCCAATTGACTGGCATTTAGAAATAGTTTGTCCAAGAGACTGGCAGAGAGATGGGACTTGTGCAAATGACTGGCATTGAGAAGAAGTTTGTCCAAGTGACTGGTAGAGAGCTGATCCTTGTGCTATTGACTGGCATTGAGAAGGTGCTTGTCCAAGTAACTGGTATTGATAAGTGACTTCTGCAAATGACTGGCATATAGAAGAAGGTTGTCCAAGTGACTGGCATTGAGAAGGGGGCTGTCCAAGTGACTGCCATTGAGCAAGGCCTTGTCCAAGTGACTGGCATTGAGAAGGGGCTTCTGCAAATGACTGGCATTGAGAATCAGGCTGTCCAAGTGACTGGCAGAGAGCAGGGGCTTGTGCAAATGACCTGCATAGAGAAGAAAGTTGTCCAAATTGTGCAAATGACTGGCATTGAGAAAATGATTGTCCAAGTGACTGGCATTGAGAAGATGTTTGTTCAAATGACTTGCAGAGAGCAGAGCCTTGTGCGTGTCACTAGCATTGAGAATCAGGCTGTCAAGTGACTGGCATTGAGCAGGGTCTTGTCCAAGTGACTGGCATTGAGAAATAGATTGTACTAGTAACTGGCAGAGAGCACGGGATAACACAAGTGTTTGGCATTGAAAATAGGGTTGTCGAAAACGACTGGGATTAGAATAAGTCTAACCAAGTGACTGGCAGAGAGCAAGGCCTTGTCCAAGTGACTGGCATTGAGAAAAGGTTTGTCCAATGACTGCCATTGAGGAAAAGTTTGTTCAAGTGACTGGCAGAGAGCAGAGCCTTGTGCAAGTCACTGGCATTGAGAATTAGGCTCTCCAAGTGACAGGCAGAGATACGGGGATTTTCGAAGTGACTGGCATTGAGAAGCGGCTAGTGCAAATGTCTGGAATTGAGAGTAATATTGTCCAAGTGACTAGCAGAGAGATGGGGATTGTCCCATTGACTGGCATTGACAATAAGGCTGTCCAAGTGACTGGCATTGAGAAGGAGCTTTTGCAAATGACTGGCATTGAGAAGAAGGTTGTGCAAGTAACTGGCATTGAGAAGGGGGTTGTCCAAGTGACTGGCATTGAGAATCAGATTATCCAAGTGACTGGCAGAGAGTAGGACCTTGTGCAAGTCACTGGCATTGAGGAGGGGCTTGTGCAAATGACTGGCATTTAGAAGAAGGTTGTCCAAGTTACTAGCATTGAAAAGGGGTTTGTCCAAATAAATGGCAATGAGAAGATGTTTGTCCAAGTGACTGGCAGAGAGCAGAGCCTTTTGAAAGTCACTGGCATTGAGGAGGGGCTTGTGCAAATGACTGGCATTGAGAAGAAGGTTGTGCAAGTAACTGGCATTGAGAAGGGGGTTGTCCAAGTGACTGGCATTAACAATCAGGCTGTCCAAGTGACTGGTAGAGAGAGGGGGCTTTTCCAAATGACTGGCATTGACAAGAATGTTGTCCCTGTGACAGTCGGAGAGCAGAGCCTTGTGAAAGTGACTGGCGTTGAGAAGAACTCTGTCCAAGTACCTGGCAGAGAGATGGGGATGTACAAATGACTGGCATTGAGAATAAGGTTGTTCAAGTAAGTGGTAGAGAGCAGAGCCTTGTGCAATTGGCTGGCATTGAGCAGGGGCCTGTGCAAATGAGTGACATTGAGAATAAAGTTGTGGAAGTGACTGACATAGAGTAGGGGTTTGTAAAATTGACTGGCATTTAGAAAATGGTTGTCCAAGTGACTGGCAGAGAGCAGGGCCTTGTCCAATTGACTGGCATAGAGAAATAGTTTGTCCAAGTGTCTGGCAATGAGCACGGGATAACCCAAGTGTTTTGCATTGAAAATATGGCTGTCCAAAATTACTGGCATTGAGAATAAGGTTGTCCAAGTGACTGGTATTGCGCAGAGCCTTGTGCAATTGGCTGGCATTGAGAACAGTCATGTGCAAATGAGTGACATTGAGAATAAAGTTGTGCGAGTGACTGACATAGAGTAGGGGTTTATAAAATTGACTGGACTTGGGAAAATGGTGGTCCTAGTGACTGGCAGAGAGCAGGGCCTTGTACAAGTCATTAGCATTGAGAAGGAGCTTTTTCAAATGACTGGCATTGTGAATAATATTGTCCAAGTGACTGGCAGAGATGTGGGGCTTTTCAAAGTGACAGGCATTGAGAATAAGTCTCTCCAAGTGACTGGCAGAGAGTAGAGCCTTGACCAAATGACCGGTATTGAGAAGGGTCTTGTACAAATTACTGGCATTGAGAATAAGGCTGTCCAAGTGACTGGCATTGAAGAGGGGCTTGTGCAAATGACTGGCATTGAGAATAATTTTGTCCAAGTGACTGGCATTGAGCAGGGTCTTGTCCAATTGACTGGCATTGAGACATAGGTTGTCCAAATGACAGGCAAAGAGCACAGGATAACCCAAGTGTTTTGTATTGAAAATATGGCTGTCCAAAATTACTGGCATTGAGAATAAGGTTGTCCAAGTGACTGGTAGAGAGCAGAGCCTTCTGCAATTGAGTGGCATTGAGAATAAGTCTGTGCAAGTGACTGGCAGAGAGCAGGGCCTTGTGCAAGTGACTGGCATTGAGAACGTGCTTGTCGAAGCGACTGGCATTGAGAAGTAGGTTGTCCAAAAGGCTGGCAGGGAGCTGAGCCTTGTACAACTCACTGGAATTTAGAATAAAGCTCTCACTGTGACTGGCAGAGAGCTGGGTCTTGTCCAAATGCCTGCCGTTGAGAATAAGTTTGTCTGAGTGCCTGGCATTTTGAAGGGGCCTGTGCAAATGACTGGCATTGACAATCAGGCTGTCCAATTGGCTGGCAGAGAGCAGAGCCTTGTCCAGTTGACTGGCATAGAGAGTAATATTGTCCTAGTGACTGGCAGAGAGATGGGGCTTGTCCAATTGACTGGCATTGAGACATAGGTTGTCCAAGTGACTGGCAAAGAGCAGGGGATAACCCAAGTGTTTAGCATTGAAAATATGGCTGTCCAAAACTACTGGCATTGAGAATAAGGTTGCCCATGTGACTGGTTGAGAGCAGAGCCTTGTGAAATTGACTGGCATTGAGAATTAGGCTGTCCAAGTGACTGGCAGAGAAATGGAGCTTTTGTAACTGACTGGCATGAAGAAGTTTGTCCAAGTGACTGGTAGAGAGCTGATCCTTGTGCGATTGACTGCCATTGAGAAGGTGCTTGTCCAAGTGACTGGCATTGAGAATTGACTTCTGCAAATGACTGGCATTTATTTATTTATTTATTTATTTATTTATTTATTTATTTATTTGCTTAAAGTATTACAAAGGGTATTACATATGTGTCCATTTTATCCCCCCGCCCTAGACAGTCCCCTAGCCTCCCCTATCCCCCAATGTCTTATGTCCACTGGTTATGCTTATATGCATGCATACAAGTCCTTTAGTTGATCTCTTACCCCCCCTACCTCCTGCCCCCCAACCCTCCCCGGCCTTCCTGCTGCAGTTTGACAATCTGTTTGAGGCAGCTCTGCCTCTGTATCTATTATTGTTCAAAAGTTTATAATGGTCTCTATTATCCATGAATGAGTGAGATCATGTGGTATTTTTCCTTCATTGACTGGCTTATAATGACTGGCATTAGAAGAAGGTTGTGCAAGTAACTGGCATTGAGAAGGGGGTTGTCCAAGTGACTGGCATTGAGCAGGGCCTTGTGCAAGTAACTGGCATTGAGAATAAGTTTGTCCAAGTGATTGTCTTTCAGCAGGGTCTTGTCCAAATGACTGGCATTTAGAAATAGTTTGTCCAAGAGACTGGCAGAGAAATGGGGCTTATGCAAATGACTGGCATTGAGAAGGGGGCTGTCCAAGTGACTGGCATTGAGCAGGGCCTTGTCCAAGTGACTGGCATTGAGAAGGGGCTTGTGCAAATGACTGGCATTGAGAATAAGGCTGTCCAAGTGCCTGGCAGAGAGCAGGGGCTTGTGCAAATGACCTGCATAAAGAAGAAAGTTGTCCAAATTGTGCAAGTGACTGGCATTGAGAAGGGGTTTGTCCCCTTGACTGACATTGACAATCAGGCTGTCCAAGTGACTGACAGAGAGCAGAGCCTTGTCCAAGTGACTGGCATTGATAAGGGCTTTGTCCAAATTACTGACATTGAGAATAAGTTTGTGCAAGTGACTGACAGAGAGTACAGGTTTGTAAATTTGACTGGCATTGAGAAAATGGTTGTTCAAGTGATTGGCACAGATCAGGAACTTGTCGAAGTGATTCGCATAGAAAAGGGCCTTGTCCAAATAACTGTCATTGAGAAGAGACTTGTCCAAGTGACTGGCATTGAGAAGGAGCTTTTGCAAATGACTGGCATTGAGAAATAGGTTGTCCAAGTGACTGGCATTGAGAATAAGGCTATTCAAGTGAATTGCAGAGAGATAGGGCTTATGCAAATGACTGCCATTGAGAAGAAGTTTGTTCAAATAAGTTGTCATTGAGAAGGGCCTTGTCCAAGTGACTGGCATTGAGAAGGGGCTTGTGCAAGTGACTGGACTGAGAATAAATCTGTAAAAACGACTGGCATTGAGAATCAGGCTGTCCAAGTGACTGGCAGAGAGCAGGGTCTTGTCCAAGTGACTGGCATTGAGGAGGGGCTTGTGCAAATGACTGGCATTGAGATTAAGTTTTTCCAAGTGACTGGCAAAGAGCACAGGATATCCCAAGTGTTTTGCATTGAAAATATGGCTGTCCAAAATTACTGGCATTGAGAATAAGTTTGTCCAAGATACTGGCATTGAGCAAGGTCTTGTCCAATTGACTGGCATTGAGAAGCAGGCTGTCCAAGTGACTGGCAGAGAGTAGGGCCTTGTCCCAATGACTGGCATTGACAAGGGGCTTGTGCAAATGACTGGCATTGAGAATAAGTTGTCCAAGTCACTGGCATTGAGCAGGGTATTGTCCAATTGACTGGCATTGAGAAATAGATTGTCCTCGTAACTGTTAAAGAACACGGGATAACACAAGTGTTTGGCATTGAAAATAGGGTTGTCCAAAATTACTGGGATTGAGAATAAGTCTAATCAAGTGACTGGCAGAGAGCAGAGCCTTGTGCAAGTCACTGGCATTGAGAATTAGGCTCTCCAAGTGACGGGCAGAGATATGGGGATTTTCGAAGTGACTGGCATTGAGAAGCGGCTAGTGCAAATGTCTGGAATTGAGAGTAATATTGTCCAAGTGACTAGCAGAGAGATGGGGATTGTCCCCTTGACTGGCATTGACAATGAGGCTATCCAAGTGACTGGCAGAGAGCAGGGCCGTGTCCAAGTGACTGGCATTGAGAAGGGGCCTGTGCAAATGAGTGACATTGAGAATAAGGTTGTGCACGTAACTGGCATTGAGAAGGGGGTTGTCCAAGTGACTGGCATTGAGAATCAGGCTGTCTAAGTGACTGGCAGAGAGATGGGGCTTATGCAAATGATGGCATTGAGAAGACGGTTGTCCAAATAACTTGTCATAGTGATGGGGCTTTTCCAAGTGACTGGCATTGAGCAGGGTCTTGTCCAACATTACTGGCTTTGAGAATCAGGTTGTCCAAGTGACTGGTAGAGAGATGGGGTTTGACGAAGTGACTGGCATTGAGATGAAGGTTGTCCAAGTGACTAGCATTGAGAGGGGCCTCTGCAAATTACTGGCATTGATAATCGGGCTGTCCAATTTTCTGTCACTGAGCTGAGCCTTATGACAGTGACTGGCATTGGTAAAGGGCTTGTACAAATTACTGACATGGAGAATAAAGTTGGACAAGTGACTGACAGAGAGTAGGGGTTTGTAAAATTGACTGGCATTGAGAAAATGGTTGTCCACGTAACTGGCAGAGAGCAGGGCCTAGTCCAATTGAGTAGCAGAGAGATGGGGCTTGTCCAAGTGTCTGGCATTGAGAATAAGGCTGTCCAAGTGAATGTCAGGGAGCAGGACCTTGTACAAGTGACTGGCATTGAGTGGAAGGCTGTCCAAGTTACTAGCATTGAGAAGGGGTTTCTCCAAGTGAATGGCATTGAGAAGAAGTTTGTCCAAGTGACTGGCAGAGAGCATGGGATAACCCGTGTTTTGCATTGAAAATATGGCTGTCCAAAATTACTGGCATTGAGAAAGGGCTTATGCAAATGACTGGCATTGAGAATAAGGTTGTCCAAGTGACTGGCAGAGAGCAGGGCCTTGTACGTGTGACTGGCATTGAGAAGGAGCTTTTGCAAATGACTGACATTGTGAATAATATTGTCCAGGTGACTGGCAGAGAGCAGGGCCTTGTCCAGGTGACTGGCAAAGAGCACGGGATAACCCAAGTGTTTTTGCATTGAAAATATGGCTGTCCAAAATTACTGGCATTGAGAATCAGGCTCTCCAAGTGACTGGTAGAGAGCAGAGCCTTGTGCAATTGGCTGGCATTGAGAATAAGGCTGTCCAATTGACTGGAAGAGAGCAGGGTCTTGTCCAGGTAACTGGCATTGACTAGGGGCTTGTACAAATGACCAGCATTGAGAATAATGTCCAAATTACTGGCATTGAGAAGGGGTTTATCAAAGTGACTGGAATTGAGAAGAAGTTTGTCAAAGTGACTGGCAGAGAGCAGAGCCTGTGCAAGTCACTGACATTGAGAATCAGGCTATCAATGTGACTGGCAGAGAGACGGGGCTTGTGCAAATGACTAGCATTGAGAAGATTCTTGCCCAAGTGATTGACATTGATAATATGGCTGTCCAACATTACTGGCATTGAGAATAAGGTTGTCCAAGCAATGGTAGAGAGCAGAGCGTTGCGTAATTGACTGGCATTGAGAATAATGCCATCCAAGTGACTGGCAGAGGGCAAGGCCTTGTACAATTGGCTGGCATTGAGAATAAGGCTATCCAAGTGACTGGCAGAGAGATGGGGCTTGTGCAAATGACTGGCAATGAGAAGAAGGTTGTCGAAATTACTGGCATTGAGAAGGGGTTTGTCCAAGTGACTGGCAGAGAGCAGAGCCTTGTCCAAGTGACTGGCATTGAGAATAAGTTTGTCCAAGTGACTGGCATTGAGCAGGGGATAACCCAAGTGTTTGGCATTGAAAATATGGTTGTCCAGAATTACTGGCATTGAGAACAAGGCTGTCCAAGTGACTGGCAGAGAGCATGGCCTTTTCCAAGTGACTGGCATTGAGAAGGGGTCTGTCCAATGACTGGCATTGAGAATAAGTGTGTCCAAGTGACTGGCATTGAGCAGGGTCTTGTCCAACTGATTCGCACTGAGAAGGGCCTTGTGCAATTGACTGGCACTGAGAATAAGGCTGTCCAAGTAACTGGCGTTGAGAAGGTGTTTGTCTAAGTGACTGGCACAGAGTAGAAGTTTTTTCAAGTGACTGGCATTGAGCAGGGTCTTGTCCAATTTACTGGCATTGAGAAATGGGTTGTCCAAGTGACTGGCAAAGAGCACGGAATAAGCCAAGTATTTTACATTGAAAATATGGCTGTCCAAAATTACTAGCATTGAGAATAAGGTTGTCCAAGTGACTGGTAGAGATCAGAGCCTTGTGCAATTGGCTGGCATTGAGAATAAGGCTGTCCAAGTGACTGGCAGAGAGCAGAGCCTTGTGCAAGTTACTGGCATTGAAAAGGTGCATGTCCAAGTAACTGGCATTGAGAAGTAGGTTGTGCAAATGGCTGGCAGAGAACAGAGCCTTGTGAAAGTCACTGGAATTGAGAATAAAGCTCTCCATGTGACTGGAAGAGAGCTGGGTCTTGTCCAAATGACTGCCATTGAGTATAAGATTGTCCAAGTGACTGGCATTGAGAATCAGGCTGCCCAATTGACTGGCAGAGAGCAGAGCTTTGTCCAAGTGACTGGCAATGAGAAGCGACTAGTGCAAATGTCTGGCATTGAGAGTAATATTGTCCTAGGGACTGGCAGAGTTATGGGGCTTGTCCAAGGGACTGGCATAGAGCAGGGCCTGGTACAAGTGACTGGCATTGAGAATGGCTTGTGCAAATGACTGGCATTGAGAAGAAGGTTGTCCATGTGACTGGCAGAACGCAGGGCATTGTTCAAGAACTGGCATTGAGAATAAGTTTTTCCAAGTGACTGGCATTGAGCAGGGTCTTGTCCAATTGACTGGCATTGAGACATAGGTTGTCCAAATGACTGGCAAAGAGCACAGGATAACCCAAGTTTTTGATATTGAAAATATGGCTGTCCAAAATTACTGGCATTGAGAATAAGGTTGTCCAAGTGACTGGTAGAGAGCAGAGCCTTGTCCAAATGACTGGCATTGAGAATAAGTCTGTGCAAGTGACTGGCAGAGAGCAGGGCCTTGTGCAAGTGACTGGCATTGAGAACGTGCTTGTCGAAGCGACTGGCATTGAGAAGTAGGTTGTCCAAAAGGCTGGCAGGGAGCTGAGCCTTGTACAACTCACTGGAATTGAGAATAAAATTCTCACTGTGACTGGCAGAGAGCTGGGTCTTGTCCAAATGCCTGCCATTGAGAAAAAGTTTGTCTGAGTGCCTGGCATTGAGAAGGGGCCTGTGCAAATGACTGGCATTGACAATCAGGCTGTCCAAATGACTGGCAGAGAGCAGAGCCTTGTCCAAGTGACTGGCATTGAGAGTAATATTGTCCTAGTGACTGGCAGAGAGATGGGGCTCGTCCAATTGACTGGCATTGAGACATAGGTTGTCCAAGTGACTGGCAAAGAGCAGGGGATAACCCAAATGTTTTGCATTGAAAATATGGCTGTCCAAAACTACTGGCATTGAGAATAAGGTTGCCCATGTGACTGGTTGAGAGCAGAGCCTTGTGAAATTGACTGGCATTGAGAATTAGGCTGTCCAAGTGACTGGCAGAGAAATGGAGCTTTTGTAACTGACTGGCATGAAGAAGTTTGTCCAAGTGACTGGTAGAGAGCTGATCCTTGTGCGATTGACTGCCATTGAGAAGGTGCTTGTCCAAGTGACTGGCATTGAGAATTGACTTCTGCAAATGACTGGCATTTATTTATTTATTTATTTATTTATTTATTTATTTATTTAATTGCTTAAAGTATTACAAAGGGTATTACATATGTGTCCATTTTATCCCCCCGCCCTAGACAGTCCCCTAGCCTCCCCTATCCCCCAATGTCTTATGTCCACTGGTTATGCTTATATGCATGCATACAAGTCCTTTAGTTGATCTCTTACCCCCCCTACCTCCTGCCCCCCAACCCTCCCCGGCCTTCCTGCTGCAGTTTGACAATCTGTTTGAGGCAGCTCTGCCTCTGTATCTATTATTGTTCAAAAGTTTATAATGGTCTCTATTATCCATGAATGAGTGAGATCATGTGGTATTTTTCCTTCATTGACTGGCTTATAATGACTGGCATTTAGAAGAAGGTTGTGCAAGTAACGGGCATTGAGAAGGCGGTTGTCCAAGTGACTGGCATTGAGGAGGGGCTTGTGCAAATGACTGGCATTGAGAATAAGTTTGTCCAAGTGATTGTCTTTCAGCAGGGTCTTGTCCAAATGACTGGCATTTAGAAATAGTTTGTCCAAGAGACTGGCAGAGAAATGGGGCTTATGCAAATGACTGGCATTGAGAAGGGGGCTGTCCAAGTGACTGGCATTGAGCAGGGCCTTGTCCAAGTGACTGGCATTGAGAAGGGGCTTGTGCAAATGACTGGCATTGAGAATCAGGCTGTCCAAGTGATTGGCAGAGAGCAGGGGCTTGTGCAAATGACCTGCATAAAGAAGAAAGTTGTCCAAATTGTGCAAGTGACTGGCATTGAGAAGGGGTTTGTCCCCTTGACTGACATTGACAATCAGGCTGTCCAAGTGGCTGGCAGAGAGCAGGGCCGTGTCCAACTGACTGGCATTGATAAGGGCTTTGTCCAAATTACTGACATTGAGAATAAGTTTGTGCAAGTGACTGACAGAGAGTAGGGGTTTGTAAATTCGACTGGCATTGAGAAAATGGTTGTTCAAGTGACTGGCACAGATCAGGAACTTGTCGAAGTGATTTGCATAGAAAAGGGCCTTGTCCAAATAACTGTCATTGAGAAGAGACTTGTCCAAGTGACTGGCATTGAGAAGGAGCTTTTGCAAATGACTGGCATTGAGAAATAGGTTGTCCAAGTGACTGGCATTGAGAATAAGGCTATTCAAGTGAATTGCAGAGAGATAGGGCTTATGCAAATGACTGCCATTGAGAAGAAGTTTGTTCAAATAAGTTGTCATTGAGAAGGGCCTTGTCCAAGTGACTGGCATTGAGAAGGGGCTTGTGCAAGTGACTGGACTGAGAATAAATCTGTAAAAACGACTGGCATTGAGAATCAGGCTGTCCAAGTGACTGGCAGAGAGCAGGGTCTTGTCCAAAGGACTGGCATTGAGAAGGGGCTTGTGCAAATGACTGGCATTGAGATTAAGTTTTTCCAAGTGACTGGCAAAGAGCACAGGATATCCCAAGTGTTTTGCATTGAAAATATGGCTGTCCAAAATTACTGGCATTGAGAATAAGTTTGTCCAAGATACTGGCATTGAGCAAGGTCTTGTCCAATTGACTGGCATTGAGAATCAGGCTGTCCAAGTGACTGGCAGAGAGTAGGGCCTTGTCCAAGTGACTGGCATTGAGAAGGGGCTTGTCCAAATGACTGGCATTGAGAATAAGTTGTCCAAGTCACTGGCATTGAGCAGGGTATTGTCCAATTGACTGGCATTGAGAAATAGATTGTCCTCGTAACTGTTAAAGAACACGGGATAACACAAGTGTTTGGCATTGAAAATAGGGTTGTCCAAAATTACTGGGATTGAGAATAAGTCTAATCAAGTGACTGGCAGAGAGCAGAGCCTTGTGCAAGTCACTGGCATTGAGAATTAGGCTCTCCAAGTGACGGGCAGAGATATGGGGATTTTCGAAGTGACTGGCATTGAGAAGCGGCTAGTGCAAATGTCTGGAATTGAGAGTAATATTGTCCAAGTGACTAGCAGAGAGATGGGGATTGTCCCCTTGACTGGCATTGACAATGAGGCTATCCAAGTGACTGGCAGAGAGCAGGGCCGTGTCCAAGTGACTGGCATTGAGAAGGGGCCTGTGCAAATGAGTGACATTGAGAATAAGGTTGTGCACGTAACTGGCATTGAGAAGGGGGTTGTCCAAGTGACTGGCATTGAGAATCAGGCTGTCTAAGTGACTGGCAGAGAGATGGGGCTTATGCAAATGATGGCATTGAGAAGACGGTTGTCCAAATAACTTGTCATAGTGATGGGGCTTTTCCAAGTGACTGGCATTGAGCAGGGTCTTGTCCAACATTACTGGCTTTGAGAATCAGGTTGTCCAAGTGACTGGTAGAGAGATGGGGTTTGACGAAGTGACTGGCATTGAGATGAAGGTTGTCCAAGTGACTAGCATTGAGAGGGGCCTCTGCAAATTACTGGCATTGATAATCAGGCTGTCCAATTTTCTGTCACTGAGCTGAGCCTTATGACAGTGACTGGCATTGGTAAAGGGCTTGTACAAATTACTGACATGGAGAATAAAGTTGGACAAGTGACTGACAGAGAGTAGGGGTTTGTAAAATTGACTGGCATTGAGAAAATGGTTGTCCACGTAACTGGCAGAGAGCAGGGCCTAGTCCAATTGAGTAGCAGAGAGATGGGGCTTGTCCAAGTGTCTGGCATTGAGAATAAGGCTGTCCAAGTGAATGTCAGGGAGCAGGACCTTGTACAAGTGACTGGCATTGAGTGGAAGGCTGTCCAAGTTACTAGCATTGAGAAGGGGTTTCTCCAAGTGAATGGCATTGAGAAGAAGTTTGTCCAAGTGACTGGCAGAGAGCATGGGATAACCCGTGTTTTGCATTGAAAATATGGCTGTCCAAAATTACTGGCATTGAGAATGGGCTTGTGCAAATGACTGGCATTGAGAATAAGGTTGTCCAAGTGACTGGCAGAGAGCAGGGCCTTGTACGTGTGACTGGCATTGAGAAGGAGCTTTTGCAAATGACTGACATTGTGAATAATATTGTCCATGTGACTGGCAGAGAGCAGGGCCTTGTCCAGGTGACTGGCAAAGAGCACGGGATAACCCAAGTGTTTTTGCATTGAAAATATGGCTGTCCAAAATTACTGGCATTGAGAATCAGGCTCTCCAAGTGACTGGTAGAGAGCAGAGCCTTGTGCAATTGGCTGGCATTGAGAATAAGGCTGTCCAATTGACTGGAAGAGAGCAGGGTCTTGTCCAGGTAACTGGCATTGACTAGGGGCTTGTACAAATGACTAGCATTGAGAATAATGTCCAAATTACTGGCATTGAGAAGGGGTTTATCAAAGTGACTGGAATTGAGAAGAAGTTTGTCAAAGTGACTGGCAGAGAGCAGAGCCTGTGCAAGTCACTGACATTGAGAATCAGGCTATCAATGTGACTGGCAGAGAGACGGGGCTTGTGCAAATGACTAGCATTGAGAAGATTCTTGCCCAAGTGATTGACATTGATAATATGGCTGTCCAACATTACTGGCATTGAGAATAAGGTTGTCCAAGCAATGGTAGAGAGCAGAGCGTTGCGTAATTGACTGGCATTGAGAATAATGCCATCCAAGTGACTGGCAGAGGGCAAGGCCTTGTACAATTGGCTGGCATTGAGAATAAGGCTATCCAAGTGACTGGCAGAGAGATGGGGCTTGTGCAAATGACTGGCATTGAGAAGAAGGTTGTCGAAATTACTGGCATTGAGAAGGGGTTTGTCCAAGTGACTGGCAGAGAGCAGAGCCTTGTCCAAGTGACTGGCATTGAGAATAAGTTTGTCCAAGTGACTGGCATTGATCAGGGGATAACCCAAGTGTTTGGCATTGAAAATATGGTTGTCCAGAATTACTGGCATTGAGAACAAGGCTGTCCAAGTGACTGGCAGAGAGCATGGCCTTTTCCAAGTGACTGGCATTGAGAAGGGGTCTGTCCAATGACTGGCATTGAGAATAAGTGTGTCCAAGTGACTGGCATTGAGCAGGGTCTTGTCCAACTGATTCGCACTGAGAAGGGCCTTTTGCAATTGACTGGCACTGAGAATAAGGCTGTCCAAGTAACTGGCGTTGAGAAGGTGTTTGTCTAAGTGACTGGCACAGAGTAGAAGTTTTTTCAAGTGACTGGCATTGAGCGGGGTCTTGTCCAATTTACTGGCATTGAGAAATGGGTTGTCCAAGTGACTGGCAAAGAGCACGGAATAAGCCAAGTATTTTACATTGAAAATATGGCTGTCCAAAATTACTAGCATTGAGAATAAGGTTGTCCAAGTGACTGGTAGAGATCAGAGCCTTGTGCAATTGTCTGGCATTGAGAATAAGGCTGTCCAAGTGACTGGCAGAGAGCAGAGCCTTGTGCAAGTTACTGGCATTGAAAAGGTGCATGTCCAAGTAACTGGCATTGAGAAGTAGGTTGTGCAAATGGCTGGCAGAGAACAGAGCCTTGTGAAAGTCACTGGAATTGAGAATAAAGCTCTCCATGTGACTGGAAGAGAGCTGGGTCTTGTCCAAATGACTGCCATTGAGTATAAGATTGTCCAAGTGACTGGCATTGAGAATCAGGCTGTCCAATTGACTGGCAGAGAGCAGAGCTTTGTCCAAGTGACTGGCAATGAGAAGCGACTAGTGCAAATGTCTGGCATTGAGAGTAATATTGTCCTAGGGACTGGCAGAGTTATGGGGCTTGTCCAAGGGACTGGCATAGAGCAGGGCCTGGTACAAGTGACTGGCATTGAGAATGGCTTGTGCAAATGACTGGCATTGAGAAGAAGGTTGTCCATGTGACTGGCAGAACGCAGGGCATTGTTCAAGAACTGGCATTGAGAATAAGTTTTTCCAAGTGACTGGCATTGAGCAGGGTCTTGTCCAATGGACTGGCATTGAGACATAGTTTGTCCAAGTGACTGGCAAAGAGCAGGGGATAACCCAAGTGTTTGACATTGAAAATATGGCTGTCCAAAATTACTGGCATTGAGAATAAGGCTGTCCAAGTGTCTGGTAGAGAGCAGCGCCTTGTCCAAGTGACTGGCATTGAGAAGGGCTTTGTCCAAATTACTGACATTGAGAATAAGTTTGTGCAAGTGACTAACAGAGAGTAGGGGTTTGTAAAATTGACTGATATTGAAAAAATGGGTGTCCAAGTGACTGGCAGAGATCTTGAGCTTGCCCAAGTGATTCGCTTAGAGATGGGGCTTGTACAAATGACTGGTTTTGAGAAGAATGTTGTCCAAGTAACTGGCATAGAGCTGGGTTTGTCCATGTGATGGGCATTGAGAATAAGGCTCTCCAAGTTACTGTCATTGAGTATAAGGTTGTCGGAATCGGGGGCAAGCAGGGGAGGGTAGGGGTGAGGGGAAAAGATCAACCAAAGGACTTGTATTCATGCATATAAGCATAAGTGATGGATGTGGACAACATGGGCTGAGGGTGAGGGCAGGATTGGGGGGGATTAGGGGACATTGGGGGATAAGGACACATTTGTAATATCTTATTCAATAAAGGGGAAAAATAAAAAAAAATATTAGAACACATACCAGAGGAAAGAGACAAAGTAACTGAAATTGTTGCCTTGGGTTAGTGGGACTGGGAGTGGGGTGACGGTTGCAGCAGGGATGATGATTTCTCATAGTGAATTTTAAAATACAATATACCTTTTAAAATTATCTGCATGTTGTTACTAAATACAATAAAAATTGAAAATAGATGTCAGAAGCAATACTAGAATTCATTAAAAGTTGAATTTTGAGAATTTATATGGATCCTTTTCTTTAGTTCTTTTTTATTTTTTTTCTTTAGTTCTTTTTTAAATTAAGAAAATATGTAATATCACATCAGAAATTTAAAAATCTCTTATTGTTGGAATTTTGTTTGACATAAAAGTGTAACAAGACTACAGTAATGTGGCAGCTGAAGGTGGAGGTGGAATTTTCACGTGGATTCCTGTTTTGCATTGGATCCAGACAGATGTAAATATTGTAGGAGACTGTGGTCTTTCCTTTGTGACCATGGCATTCCTGGTGACCACAGTCAGACGCATATGAAGAATTTTTTTCTGCTTCAGGTTGTTTTGCCCTGAACTTATATGGAACCTATAGGAAAATAAATCAAGTTGCACATAAAAAAAAAAAATAAGGTTGTCCGAATGAATGGCAGTGAGCAGGGGCTTGTCCAAGTGACTGGCATTGAGAATAAGGTTGTCCAAGTGAAGGGCAGATGGCTGAGGCTTATCCACGTGACTGGCACAGAGGAGGGTCTTGTCCACGTGACTGGCATTGAGAAGAGTCTTGTCCAGGTCTGCGTAGAGATAAGGGCCTTTTCGAAGTCACTCGATCGGGTGGCCTTTGCTTTGTGTTGGGCTTGGCCACAGAAGCACTGTTGCTGTGGGGTTAGAAGACTTCTTCGTGAACAGGTCGATGTGACAACGCCAAGGCCCCTGCATTCAGGTCCCCTGTGCCTTCCAGCACCATGAGATGTGAGCTTCAGGGTCTGGATCATGACCGCGAACAAATTGATTTGTAGACGGTGACCCGCCTTGCAAGGATGTGCAAACAGAAGGGGGTTTGCAAGCTGGAGAAGTCAGTGGGGCCATGGCTGGTGGAGGGCGACAGAGAAATCATTGTCCGTGAGGGTGTGGGCGGGAGGTGGACCCGGCAGGCAGGGAGGATTGAGGCCATGTCACTCCTGCCAACATCTGAAACCTCCAACCTGCACGGCATGTTGATGAGTTCATTTGAGCCAACCTGGCGACCAATGCCGGGAAGCAGAACCTCGGGGGACTGGGGAAATGCTCAGGGAACGGCTGTTTGGCACCTGTTTTGCACCTTTGAATCGCAGGAGGAGGTGTAAGGAGGGTTCTGTGAAATCCATGGGTGGTGGGTGGGAGGGGCAGAAGGAAGCACAGCAGGGCAATCTGTGGGAGGGGATAGAGAGCAGAGTGGGTACACAGCTCTTTTACACGCCTGCGTCCGGGATACTTCACCGTGAACCTCAACAGCACACAGAGAGGGCATTTGGGCAACGCGGTCATATGGGAGTCTGTGGTCTGTTCTGGTTGGAGGCTCTACCCTGCGTGGTCTGTCGAAGGGGGTGACTCTTGACCCTCCCAAGGCGTGTCATCATAGAGGGAAACGGACAACAGGCGGGCTCAGTGAAGGGAAGAATGACCTTTGTCAAGAAGGATCCAGGCTTAGGACGTGACTCCCCACCAGGATGCCCTTCTTGTGAGGAAGTCTTCCTCTCAGACCATCCTGGGGCGGGGGGGCTTTCTTTCACCGAGTTTGCGTGGCTGCCAGGCCGGCCTCCCCGGCTCGTCGGGTGTCGTGTGTGTGTGTGTGTGTGTGTGTGTGTGTGTGTGTGTGTGTGGCCCCTCCCTGCCCTCGCCTCGGTGCAAGCAGGAGTAACTGAGGAATCACCACGTGAGGAGACGCCTAATACCCGTTTTGGACTTGAGGGCGGTGCCCCTTCCTTGCAAGACGGCGCCTCATTTGGGGAAGGGAAGGCGACTGAGGAAGTGTGCGTGTGAGCCACGCACTGGGATGGCCACCCTGCGGCCTGCTCCCTGTTGCGTGTAGGGGTTGGGCCGGTGAAGGAGAACTAGAGCTGCCCTCCTGTGTGCGACGCGGTGGAATGGGCCTTCAGATGAATGAATAGGCAGTGACATGGGGGTTCGTGGCAGCGTTCAGGGCGCTCTACCCCCACAGACAGCACCGCGGCACAGTGAGGGCTTGCGCAGAAGGAGTGTGATAAGGGGACGCGTTATGGTCCCCGCAGGAGGAACGCAGGCGGCCAGAAGTGGTGAATAATTATAAATGTATTAGGTCTTCTGGAAAACCAGGTCGGCCGAGCCCCAAAATGGCGTCAGGGATGTGAAAGGGCTTCTGGCTGGCTTTTTCTGGGCAGAGAATTCTCTGGGCGGGTGCAGATGGATCCCGGGAAGGTCCGAGGGGAGGGACCATGCTCTCAGCCGCTGGAATGTGGTCTCCGCCAAAGGGAGTGTCGTCGTGAAGTGGTCTAAGGGTCAGTTCCCAGGGGAGGGGGTGCCGATTCCATTATTTGATCAGCCCGCACAGGAAGGTGCCGGAAGACCTTTGACCTTCCTCCCTGAAGCCGTTTGAAGCTCACAGGAGAGGTGCCCCCCCTCCCTGTGCTGGGAGGGAGGAGCGTCCTTATCTCTGGAGACAGAGGGACACCCAGAGGAATCCGATGGCACAGGCCTCCGTTTACTGCGCTCAGCTCCTTCCCTTGGTCCTATCACACTTCCCCACGACTTCCCCTCCTCCTCCTCAAACCTCATGAAAACTCAGGCCCAGCCATTCCTGTGGGTCCTCACTTCCTCACGCAGCCTCCCGGACCTCGTAGAACAAATACCTCTGGATGCTTTTTCCCCCTCGTTTTCCCCCAAACTATAGGAGAAAGTTTATGTAGAGAGTCACGGAGGGAGAAGAAACCGGCTCAGGACACACGCTAACAGAATAGGGGCCCCTGGAGCTTGGGGGAGAGGAAGGCCAGATGGTACCAGATGGGGTGGGGGAGGCGAGGAGGGGGAGGGGGAGGAGAAGGGGGGAGGGGGAAGGCACAGGCAGCTACGGAAGGGAGAGCCCGCGTGTTCTCTTGTTAATCTGTCTTTTCTTACAGAGCTCCAGCGGGGAGCCTAGAAAGGCAGGAAGGAAAAGATGTTTGCCTCCCCTGTAGTAGACACGGTATGCTTCCCACTGTACACGGTCCTGGAGGATTTCAGAGGCAACGTGGTCTAGATTGAAGTGGTCAGAGAAGGCCCCCTGGAGGAGGCAGGTGATGGCTCGAGATACAGAGAGTTAAGTAGTAGAAACTTAAGAAAAATATAGGAAAGACCCAAATAGGATTTCTGTCCCAGGCAGGAAACGGAGCATGCATACATGACATTGTATCTGAGACGCCACAGGTAGCGAATATTTCATCTGAGTCAAGGTGATTCCTCGATGGGGCGATGCGGGGAGGGTATGAGTGTGGGTGCCATCACCTGACTTTATGCTGTTCTGCTCTTGGGCGTTCCCTGGCTACGCTGGTCATTCGCCTCATAGGGAGGCCACTGGTGTGACTGTGAATGGAAAATTCTGGATTCTTGGTGTCCGACAGGTTCCTAGTGGAAGCCCTTGGTCTTAGAGCAGCGGTTCTCAACCTGTGGGTCGCGACCCCTTTGGGGGTCCAACGATCCTTTCACAGGGGTCGCCTTAAGACCGTCGGCAAACACATATATAATTACATATTGTTTTTGTGGTGAATCACTATGCTTTAATGATGTTCAATTTGTAACAATGAAATTGGGGGTGACCACAACATGGGGAACTGTATGAAAGGGTCGCGGCATTAGGAAGGTTGAGAACCGCTGTCGTAGACAGTCTGCGGGCAGAAGAATGGGGGGTTTGGCAGAGAAGGACCCGCCCCGCGGGCCGGGGGAGAGGCCCCCAGGAATTGGGGTTTGCAGTCGGCCCCCCTCCATCCACTGAGACCTTCCCAGGCGGGACGCCCCATCCCCGGTGAACGTGCCCCGCACGAGCTGCCTTCAGCCTGCAGGTCCCCCAGGCGCGGGGCTCCCTTGGCTGCAGGATCGCAGCGCCATCTGCCCCCAGGAACCCGGAGGCCCCAGCCCGGCCCTGCGCCTCCAGCCTGTTCCCGGCGCGGCTGCGGACCGTGCGGGTGGGGAGGGCGGGCGGCTCCGAGGGGGAAGGAGACCGAGTCAGACCCCGGGAAGGACGGGTGGGAACCGAGTCCCTGCCGCCAGCGGGAAGGTGCTGGAGACCTTATTTCACAGCGGACACCCCAGGCTGTGCGCCTCCAGGGGCACAACTCCACGCAGAATGGCCCCATCAGCGCGTGGGGAGCCCGCCCGCACCCACCCTCCGGCCCCGCACCCACCCTCCGGCCCCGCACCCACCCTCCGGCCCCGCACCCACCCTCCGGCCCCGCACCCACCCTCCGCGCCGCGGGGCTGGACCCGGTGAGGCCGCCCGAGCCCGTGGCCCCCGGGGGCGGGCGGCTCTCGGTCTCCCGGGAAACGGCCCCGGGTCCGCCTGCGCCCCGCCCGGCCCCCCGCGGGTGCGGGTGTCACCGTCTGGGTCGGTGCAGGGCGGCCCCTCGCCCGGCATCCCTCCAGGGCCCGGTCCCCGCGGGTCCTTCCCACGCTCCCCTTCTGATGGAGAAAAACAACCACCATCAGCCCGTCTTCCCCTCGTCGGCCTTTTGCTGGCGTTTCCGGTGACGGGCCCCGCGACAAACCGAACCTTTGTTAGCAATGGTCCCCGTTAGAGGCCATTCTGTAAATGTCTTTATTTATTAAGGGATCGCATGGGTCTTTTGACTTGCGTTTCCTGTGGCTCTTTGGCATCGGAGCCAACAGGGCCAGTTGCCTGTCGCCCTTTAGAGCAGGGCTCGGTTTGAAAGAAGGTTTTGTTCGCACTGAGACGGCCGCATGGAACCTGGCGCTTTTGTTCTCCGGGAATAAGGGGCGGCCCCGCCCGCCTCCCACCCAGCGCGGGCCTGTCGTGTCGGTTGTAGCCGAGGTTTTCATTAAAATCGGCTGGTTTTAAGTGCATTTGCAGAGCATTTGAAGGGTTAGCAACCCACGGTTTCCTCTTAGCGTGTTGGTCCAGACTGTGACTTTATGATGCTTTTGGGGGGACGGTTAATAAATCGCAGGGTGCGTTGCTTTTGCGTTTCCTGCTCATTTATATTCTTCCTGGGCGTCTGCAGGCAGCGCATGGGGGACACCGGAGCGGAGCAGCGTGTCCCCAAGGCCCGCGCGCCAGGCCCAGCTAGTTGCACGTGGGCCCCGCCCGGCAGCCAACGCGGAGGAGCCATTGTTCCGCCACGTCGCTGTGCCCCGAGCGGGTCACGTGAGAACTCGTGTGCGCGTGCGCGGCGCGAGGGGCGGGGCGGGGCCGGGTGCTGCTCCCGCCGCCTCCGGGTCTCCGCCTCCCTGGGTGTGGCGGGGCCGTTCCGTTTGGGGGGTTTCCTGTCGTTTTCGCGGGTCTCGGACCCCGTGGTCCTGATCCGTCCGTTGCTGACCCCCTCCGAGGAGGGGGAGGGTGGGATTCTTGGGTCTGATTTTAGGATTTCAGAATAATTAGCCTTTATTCAGATCAATAAAATGGCGTGTTGTTTTGGTTTTGTTTTTGATATCCATAGGCTTTCTGTTCTATGTCTGTTGTCTGTAAAATGGCCCTTATGAGCATTTATAATACGGTTATTTCTCATCTCATTTCACCCATCGGAATTTTCACAAACATTTAGAAAATTAGGTTGAAGCTATTATGTTTCATTCGTTTATTTAAGTAGGAATACCATTTCCTAAAGTTACATTTTTACCTTTTGTTTTGCATTCCTTGGTCTTTTTTAAACAATTCCATCATACCAACTCAGGAATATTTACCAGAGTGGGACAAGATTTCACCTGAGTTTCAAGATTCATGTTAGAAACAACTGAATTTTTTACTTTAAAAAATATCCTTTGACAAACTCGTCCCGGTAGCCACTGCGCCTAAACCGGGGGAGCCCTGGAAAGGGGCCCTTGAATCTCCTAGGAATTTTAGGAAATAAAAACATTCCCTGTGCTCGCGACTTGGTATGGTTATAGGGTTCATCGGGATCTGATGTGGCTGGCCCCCGACATTTTTAAATTACCTGGTAGAATTAAATAGAAGAGCATGTGATGCTGGAGTAGGGGGACTTCTCTTGGTAACGTCAGGATGCTGGTTTCATTGTAGGTATGATTATGCAAAGCTAAGAATCCAAGAAAGAACCTCCAGAGAAGGAATTAAAAAGTAAGATTTTAGGTGAAAGTTCCCATCTCGATGCTGAAATAAAACACACCCACTGAGCGGGGTCTCCAGCACAGAGACCCACGGACACCTCGGTGTGAACTGCGTCCAACAGCCTGTGCGCCGTGAGGAGGCTGTCAGTCAAGCAAATGAAGTATGTGTAAGTTGTAAAACATACATTTTTTGACATTTTTGTTCGTTTGTTTTGCAAACTTGGGAACTTAGTTTTTGCAAACTAAGTCCCAGAATGCTTTGAAGTAGCTAGTGAGCCTCATTATCCCCACCCCACTGCCTCTTGGGTCCCTTCCGCCCTCGCCAGTCGGCTCTGCTCACTCTTCTGCTCCAGGAGGCCATGCAGGGACCCTGTCCCCAGGGTCGGTCTCACCACTGCAGCAAAAACCTTTCTCTACTGCATTCCACAGTGTCAGCAGTCAGCGCTCCAGGCCACTCCAAACAGTATGAAGTCGTTTCCTTGTTTACTTGTTAATTATTTGGAAGTTGACTTAAAAAAAAAAAAATTTGATGCAAAGATAGAAACTATTATGACTCCAGGAAAATTAAGGGGGAGGCAGGGAATGATTCCAACAGGGAAAGGCAGGGAATGATTCCAACAGGGAAAGGCTTCTAGAGTCATACTGAGGAATCATCTTCACCTATTTCTAATATAGTCACAGTTGAATTTATTTTTGAAGGGTTGTGTGAATGTTACAAACTGAAAGAATAACCAATTCCAAAAACCAGGAAACGAGAGCCCACCGCGGCCTTCCGGGCTGTGCCGCCACCCCTGGCAACCCCAGCACTTTGGTTTCTTTCTATTCATCTCTACATTTATCTGTTTAAATTTCTTTATTGATTAAGCGATTACGTATGTGTCCTTATCCCCACATAACCCCTCCACACGCCCACACGCACTCCTGCCCTCGCCCCCGGGTGCCTGTGTCCATTGCTCAGGCCTACATGCACGCACACAGGTCCTTTGGTTGACCTCTCCCCCTGCCCCCCTCCCCTCCCTCCCTTCCCTCTGCATTTCATACCGTCTCTCTGTGTGTATCTGCATTACGGTATAGATCGCACACTGTGAACTGTATTAAATTTAGCCGATGGCAGGACGCACTTATCCAGAAGGTAAAAATGTGCCTAGTTTGAAAGTTCCGTGAGGAACTGATTTTTGAAGGCCAGAAACTTGCAGGAAATAGGAATATAACGAAGGAAAATTCCCTTTGCAATGCCCCCCACCCAAATGATTCCATTACTTCTGAATCACGTTTTGGGGGGGGGGGGGAATTACAAATAGGATATTTTCTGTTAGTCACCGTGAAATGTCTGGATTTTAAACAGATTTTTGGACGGGGGCCTGGATCGCGCCTTTTTTTTTTTTTTAAATCGCGCTTTTAAAAGGGACACGTTGCATGGTGGTGCTGTCTTAACTC
Organism: Myotis myotis; assembly: GCF_014108235.1. NCBI lineage: Eukaryota > Metazoa > Chordata > Mammalia > Chiroptera > Vespertilionidae > Myotis > Myotis myotis. The sequence continues at coordinate 2,108,888 of NW_023416344.1, read as the reverse complement.
TTTGAAACGCGCGCGCTTTGGACTCGTCGGTGGGAATTCGCGTAAATAAGCGCTAATTCTGAACCGGCTTCTCTGACCCACGCCGCCTGTTTTGAAAACGAAAATAGTTATTGAAAGCTGCCCTCGTTTCCGCCTTTGTGGTCTTCAGATCCCGCTCGGCACAGGCGCGCGCCGGAAATGCGTCATCACGCGGCACCGCCGCCGGCTCGCCCGCGGGGCACTCTGGGAGGGCGACGTGGCTGGGCGCGGCCGGCGGCCGGGGAGTCCGCCCGCGCCTGCGCGGTCGGGGCCGCATGGCTTCCGCTCCCCTGGCTTTTGTCTCCGCGGCGCTGGGAAACCTACACGTTTCCTAGTTAGGTTTTTGTTTTTTGTTTCTCTTTTGGTACGTTCGTTGTCAGGGTTAGGATTCACCTTTTTAAAGCGTGACTTTGCACCTGCACCCTTGGAAACGCCCGTGTAAAACAGATTTTTAAAAGACCGAGTCTTTGAGGTTCTCCCTTTGTTCTGGCTCAGACACGTGGCCTGAGGCGGGCTCTGGGTTTTCCGCAGAACAATAGGAACATGTTTTCTTCATTAAGGCCGCGGCCACAGAAATCGTCTGTGAGCACATCTGCTTGTGTGCCTTCCTTTTAAACGTACTTTGTTTTTAACATGGTTGTCAAAATAAGAGGATTCTGTTTTCTTTTTCCAGTCATTTTGGTGCTAGAATTCATCCTTTGTCCTGATTTAAATGGGACTCCCTTCATTAGAAAGCGGCTTTTAATCCGTTTTCTTTGGATCCGATCACTCTATCGCTTTTCTAGGAATGAGTCCCTGCAGAGCCAGGGCTTCTCAGCCACTCTGCCCGCCCCCTCCCATCTTTATGCTGAAGCATCCTGTGGTTTTGCACAACGTGTCCGCCTCACAGCTCGGGAAATCAGACTTTTTATAAACAGCTCCCCCTCTCCCTCCTGGATGCCCCTCTCCCACCTGGATCCCCCTCTCCCACCTGGATGCCCCTCTCCCTCCTGGATCCCCCTCTCCCGCCTGGATGCCCCTCTCCCTCCCTGGATGCCCTCTCCCTCCTGGATCCCCTCCACCTGGATGCCCCTCTCCCTCCTGGATGCCCCTCTCCCACCTGGATGCCCCTCTCCAGGGGACACAACGCCCCTGTCCGCATTACTTTCCGGTTCCTACATTTGTATTTTGGACGGCCTGGTCTAGGATACAGCTTTTCTGTCTGTAATTCAGCCTTGATGAAGCTGAACTCGTGCTGCATTTCCCTCCAAAGGGTTTGCTGCCTCTTCCCAATCGCTGAAGGTGCTTCCCCTTCCCGTGTGGAAACCCGCACCCCTGGCCCCTCCATGTTTACCCTCCGGGGGCATGCACATCCTGTCCTCTTCACCGCCTCCTCTCTGTTACCCTTAGAAGCCTTTCCTCGTATCAGAAAGTTTCCATCTTGCATATGGGAGAAAAGACTCCTTGAAACCCTTACTAATAAACATACCCGTCCACTCTTTCTTTCTTAAGATGAATGTTAGCCTGGTACACGCAGTGCATACAGTCCAAGATGCAGCCACAGTATTGCACAAGTCTTTTATTATTATTATTATTGCTAGAGCAATTATTATTTCAATTGCAATTTAACCCCATAAGGCAGCCCTTTCCTCGTTTTCGGATATCTGCTCCTCCCAGTGGTTCTGTTATAGGCACCTCTCACTGACCCCAGGGAGGTGTCACCAGACAGGGCAGTCCCCTGAGCTAGTGGGAGAGGGCTGTCCCCAACGTCGATCCTTCTCTTCTCAAATAAGTGAATTTAATATGAGAGACCTTGACTGTGTTGTGAAAAGCCATTTTATTAAAGCGCTTAAAGCATGCACCTTTATTGAAAACGCAACGCAAGCAAATCTCTCTCATCCGGCTTGGGGCCCAGATGGGCTTTTCCCCAGCTGATCCAGAAAAGCGAGTTCCAGGAGTAATATGCCCTCCTCCTGCCTGTAGGTTTCAAAAGATTCTTTTGCTGACTATCTTGGTACAGATTAAGCCTGGAGGTTTTCTTCCCAGAATCCTGGCTGCTCTATCTTGCTGAGCCCCAAGGCTTCTGGCTTCTCTCTTTTCCCCCCTCCCCTTCCCCTCTCCCTCTCTGCATTCTCTCATTTGGGAGGTCTTTAACTCTTTGTTCTCAGAATGTCCTTGGCTGGGGGAGATAGTGGCTTGTGCTTTGCAGGCCGGCTGCAAACTGCTCACACTGTTTGGCCTGGTCCTGGTGTTCCTGTCTCAGTTTTCCCCATTCCTCCTGCCCTGGAATCCTGCAGCGATTCTGCTGGACTCTTCTCTCTCCATCCCCGGCAATGCCAGTGGTCCTCCCCACCTCTCGCTTATGCATTCGCGTCACCTGAGGGCTTGTGGAAAACACGCAACTCCTCACCCAGCGTTTCCAATTCACTGTGCCTGGTGTGGGGCCCGTTTTCAAGTGTCAGGGTTGAGCCGAGGCCCACACTTGGGGAACGTGAAGAGCCCACCAGCGCGACTCCCGTGGGGCAGAGAAAAACCACCGAAGGGCCCCACATTTGAGCTTGTGGAGCTGAACCCTGATTTAATAGGTAAATGAGTGCCCTACAGGCTCCAACGCTCTCTAGGGCAGTGGTTGGCAAACTCATTAGTCAACAGAGCCAAATATCAACCGTACAACGATTGAAATTTCTTTTGAGAGCCAGATTTTTTTAAACTTAAACTATATAGGTAGGTACATTGTTATTAACGTAGTGAGGGTACTCCTAAGGCTTAGGAAGAGCCACACTCAAGGGGCCAAAGAGCCGCAGTTTGCCGACCACGGCTCCAGGGGAATGGGAGGGAGGATTAGTCACAGACTCAACCCGGGAGGGAAGGGACTTGTTCACAGCAGTTCAAGGAGGACGCTGTGGAGAGACGTCTCCCTGACAAGTGTGCCCGTACACGGTACGCTAGGCCTTTGTGACCGCTAGTGAGGTGGGTGAGCCAGCGGCAAAGGCCTCGCCCAGGCTCTTGTTAGAAATGCAAGTCTCAGCTCCCCCTCAACCCCCAGACCCCCGAGATCAGAATGCAAAGGGTAACGAGACCTCCAGTGACCCCCACGTTCCTTACCGTTTGCAAAGCCCAGGTCGAGACGGCCTCGCCAATAGATCTCAAGTCCCAGAAGCAGAGCTGCGCCCCGACACCACCTGGGTGGCTGATGCTCTGTGGTTATGCTCTAAGTCAGGTGGGGAACCTTTTCTCTGCCAGGGCCCATTTGGATATTTGTAACACCGTTCTTGGGCCATACAAAACGAGCACCTTAAAAACGAGCCTGGTAGGAGGCAGCCAAGCCATGGTTATCTGTGATCATTGGTGTTTTTTGTTTTTTAATATATTTTTATCTATTTCAGAGAGGAAGGGAGAAGGAGAGGGAGAAAGAAACATCAATGATGAGAGAGAATCATGGCTCGGCTGCCTCCTGCACGCCCCACACTGGGGATCGAGCCCGCAACCTGGGCCTGTGCCCTGACCGGGAATCGAACCATGACCTCCTGGTTCATAGGTCAACGCTCAATCACTGAGCCACGCCGGCCGGGCTGATCATTGATGTTTTTTTCTCTCTCTCCCTCTTCCTCCCTCCCTCTCTGAAATCAAGAAAAAAAATACATATATTTTTTAAAATTAGCCTGCTCTATTTGGCCAAACCGTTAATGAACTCACCCCTGATGCCTTGGTGGGGCCAAACCGAATGGTTTTGTGGGCCTTCCACGGCCCACAGGCTGGACGTTCCCCACCCCTGTCCTGAGGCTAAGCTGCTGGAGTTGTGTTTGGGCAGGTGCGGCAGGCACCCTTGCAGGTGGGAGGGAGCGAAGGGCATATGCCCTACAGCTGTCCCACCTTCCCTTCCCACCTCAGAACAGCTTCTAAGCCCAGGGTTTGCCCGGTGGGACATTCACAAGATCAGGGGCTGGCATAGATGCAGAGACGGTGACAACGTTCCGACTGCCCGAGCCCCTTCCCACTTCACGCCGGACGGGCTCTGACCCGAAGTCAGTGCCCCCGTCCGGCTTTGGGCAGGCGTCTGAGGCGAGACCCTTTAAGAAGAGTGCCGTTCAACAGCTGCGCCCAGTTCTCCCCAGCTTCCTCCGGGCGTTGGGAAGGAAGCGGGTGCAGGCTCTTATAGGCTGGAAAGAGCCGGGCCTGGGCAGCTGCAGGCCCTCCCAGGAGGCATTGCAGCAGAGGAAGCCGGACCCTCGGGAAGCGCCTGCTGAGAGCCCCTGCAGGTAGGGCAGTGGGCGTGGCGGATGCAGGGTCCCAGGGCTGGGGGGATGCTTGTAATCCAGGCGGCGTGCGGGGTCGGGCTCTCCAAGTCCTGCTGTGGTTCAAGGGCCCCAGCCCGGGAGAGAGGCAGCCCCACCTGGGGCGTGGGAAACGACCCTTCTGTTCGGCTCTGGGCCTGCTCCCCACGTGGCCTTGTCTGGTCGAGTGGCTGAGGCTGAAAAGAGTGAGGGCACGCGCCCTAGCTGGTTTGCTCAGTGGTTAGAGCGTCAGCCCACAGACTGAAGGCTCGCGGGCTCCATGCCAGTCAAGGGCACGGACAACCTCAGTTGCAGGCTCGCTCCCCTGCCCCAGTCAGGGCACCACAGGGAGGCAACCAATCAATGCCTCTCTCACATTGAAGTTTCTCTCTCTCTGTCTCTCCCCCTCCCTTCCAGTCTCCCTGAAATCAGGGGGGACAATATCCTCAGGTGAGGATTCATGAGAATGGGGGCACAGCCCTCCAGACCACCTCACCGGGGTCTTCCTTGGCCCATGCAAACAGGGGCGCCTCGGAGCAGAGCCTGGGATTGTGGGGCGATGAGTACAGCAGAGAAGATGCATATAACCAGGACCTGCCAGAACCTACTGCATGCATGTTCTGTAGCAGCCATGGTTCTTGATTTCCGTGGAATATTCCATTTTTCAGGTGATAAAACGCCACGCAAACAGGCTCATTGCCTTAGCGCAGTGGTTCTCAACCTTCCTATTGCCGCGACCCTTTAAAATACAGCTCCTCATGTTGTGGGGACCCCCAACCATACAATTATTTTCGTTGCTACTTCATCACTGCAATTTTTGCTACTGTTACGAATTGTCATGTAAATATCTGCTATGCAGGATGTATTTTCATGGTTACAAATGGAACATAATGAAAGCATAGTGATTCATCACAAAAACAGTATGTAATTATCTATGTGTTTTCCGGTGGTCTTAGGCGACCCTTGTGAGAGGGTTGTTCGACCCCCAAAGGGGTCGCAACCCACAGGTTGAGAACTGCTGCCTTAGCGAGACTCATTCCCCAAATACCAGGATCCGCGCCCAGTCTCGCCCTCCTCTTCCAACAGAGGTGAGTCCTCCGTGCTGCTCTCGACAAGTTATCCCTGTGATGACACCTTAGAGCAGGGGTGGGGGACGTCCGGCCCGCGGGCCCCAGGAGGCCTGGGAAATCATTGGGTCTGGCCCTGCCAAGGCATCCTGGGTGAGTTAATCCAATGTGTGGCCACACAGAGCAGGCTAATTTTCAAGTGGATCCTTTTGCGTGGCCCGCGAATGGTGTCATAAATGCCCAATGGCCCTTGGCAGGAGAAAGGTCCCCGCCCCTGCCCTAGCAGGAGGCTCAGGCTGGCCTGAGAGGTTGAGGTGTCTGGCTCAGCTGTGCTGATACGCTGGCTACTTAAATGCAAACTCCATCAGCTCGTTCCAGCTCTTTGCTGGGTTGGGAGCACAGGAAGGACAAAATCCACGCAATATTTTCTTGGTTGACTCAAGTAGGGTTGTGTCTGAAGGCTTGTGGACTGAAGTCACTCGGGTTTGAGGCAGGAAAAGCTAACATTTGGTCTGTTTTTTTTCTTTCTCTCTTTCCACCCGGGCCCCCACGTCTGTGGTGTGTGTGCCGGTCGGTGTTGCATTTATAAAGGGCCCCTGGGAGACAGGGTGTTTCCAGGGTTGTGTGTCCATCACAGAAAACAGCATCTGTGTCCCTGTAGACCAGTGATGGTGAACCTATGACACGCGTGTCAGAGGTGACACACGAACTCATTTTTTTGGCTGATTTTTCTTGGTTCAATGGCATTTAAATCTATACAATAAATATCAAAAATATAAGTCTTTGTTTTACTATGGTTGCAAAGATCAAGAAATGTCTATATGTGACACGGCACCAGAGTTCAGTTAGGGTTTTTCAAAACGCTGACACGCCGAGCTCAAAAGGTTCCAGCTGCTTCCATTAGGTAGGACAAAGATTACGTGGGGAAGTAGGAATCGCAGGCATGGGGCGTAGGCGAGGTATAAAGGTTACAGGCTACAGGCAATGCGGGCAGGGGAGGCGGGGTGCCTCCAGGACTAGATTGCTTCAGTCACAAGGGTGTAGCTCTCTCCATGATGGCAGGCAGTTCTCGGAAAAGGACGGACGGACGGACTGCATTCCGATCGGCTCCCGTGTCCCGGGGCGTGCGACTCAGCCAGGCCAGAATGTGCTCTCTCTCTCTAATCAGAACAGCCATCACCCTGAACAGAGGACTCGTCTTTCGTCCCCTCACAGCCGGTCCCCACGCTTCCACGTCTGCCCCCCACACTTCCTGGGCCTCCCACCATGCCTGCCAGTGTCCTGCCTGATGAAGTTTTCAGGCTGGTCTTCCTACGTCTCCCTCCGCACATCCGTTCTCCCAAGTCGGTTAGAAGGATGGATGGATGAGAGAGGAGGGGGCTGGTGCCCAGGTGAACTCGAGGGTGGCTCAGAGGCTTGCACGTCCCCGCAATGTCGATAGGTTAAGCTCCTTTCAGAATTAAAGGTACATGAAAATAGCATGGATACACCCCTCGGTTTATTTTTTTAAAAAATGGGATTTATACCCTGGCCAGGTGGCTCAGTTGGTCCCCTAAACTACAAGGTTGCCTGTTCCAATCCCCGGTCCAAGCACTCATGGGGGGCAACCAATCGATCTCTCTCTCTCACATCTTTCTCTCTCCCCCTCTCCCTCTCTGCCTCTTCCTCCTTCTCTCTCTCTCCCCCCTCCCTCCCTCTCTTGCTGAAACTCAATAAAAAGCCCAGCCAGTGTGGCTCAGTGGTTGAGCATCGACGCATGAACCCAGGGGTCACAGGTTCGATTCCCGGTCAGGGCACATACCCAGGATTCAGGTTCAGTTGGGGCCCCTATGGGAGGTAACAATCCATAGTGTTTTCTCTCTCCCTCCCTTCCTCCCTCCCTCTCACTAAAAATCAATTAAAAAAAGAAAACGTCTTTGGTGAGGATTGAATAACCTTTTATAGCCTTTATGGATGTGTTTGCTCGTATGTTTGCCTAACATTTCTCCATAAGCACAGACACAGCGGGTGCCTATGCATGGGGGGGCGGGGGGGAGGCAGCGTGGTGAGGGACAGGGGCCTAAGGGTCCTGTCTGCATCATTCGTCCTCCTCCTGAAGGAAGGAGAGGGCTTGTACCATTACTCCAGGAGGGCTGTAAACTGAGTCTTTTTAAAAAATATATATTTTATTGATTTTTTACAGAGAGGAAGGGAGAGGGATAGAGAGTTAGAAACATCGATGAGAGAGAAACATCGATCAGCTGCCTCCTGCACACTCCCCACTGGGGATGTGCCCGCAACCAAGGTACATGCCCTTGACCGGCATCGAACCCGGGACCCTTCAGTCCGCAGGCCGACGCTCTATCCACTGAGCCAAACCGGTCAGGGCTGTACACTGAGTCTTTACCCAGAAATGGGTACGTGGCCATGAGGGTTTGCAAGCAGACGTCTCACTGTCCGCCATTGCGTACAGTTTGAGTTGCTCTCCGGCTGACGATCGTAGCTGTTCCAATCCAGACCTAGAATAAGCACCTAATTGTAGAAGGAGCCACTTAAATGTTCATGCATGTAACCAGCGGTGGGCACTGGCTGAATTCCTGGGATCTCCATTGAGTAGAATATCGGGTGTCCCAAAATTCACGCAAGAAGTAATCTTGATAGAAAACACAGGTTTATAATTAAAAATTGTAAATTTTTTATTGGTTCACAAAGTATACAGTCTAGGGTTATGTATGGAACAGCACATCGGGTCAATGGCCTCCACGGCTTTGCTGGCACGTACACAAAGCCGTGGTCTTCATTGGTCTTCGTGGTCCCTGCTCCTGGGCCATCATTGGTACTTGGTGATGCTTATCAAATGGAAGGGACTGAAATCAAAGGGCAACAGATACTAGAATCTGATTCAATAAACCAAGTAAAATTAGGCTTTTATTTTTTTTGTTGCTGTTGTTAATGCTCACCCAAATCTCGCGTGAATTTTGGGACGCCCTATACAAAGTTAGCCATTCAAAAAAGGAAGTCTAAAGGTGAACATCTCTATTGCTTTCGCCCCAGCCTGTAGGGTGCTGGTAACTGTGTCTGTGTGTGCACGCATCTATAATCTTACTCTCCATCGCCATCTCGGGGTTTTCCTTATTTCTGTATTTGTCCATTCTTGGTGGTTGTTTTGTTTTGTTTAATCCTCACCCAGGGATGTTTTTCCATTGATGTTTAGAGAGAGTGGGAGGGAGGGGGAGACACAGAGGGGAGAGAGACATCCATGTGAGAGAGACACACCCACTGGTGGCCTCCCACACACACCCGGACCAGGACCGGGGATCGAGCCTGCAACCAAGGCATGTGCCCTTGACCAGAATCGAACCCGGGACCCTTCAGTGTGCGGGCGGACGCTCTATCCACTGAGCCACACCGAGGAAGGCGCCTTGTCCCTTCTCATTCACATCACCTCCTTCCCCAGCAAGGACCCTCCTGTGCAGGGATGTCTCCCCCTCTGTCTTGCCTTCTCCTCTCTCTTCCCATCCTCTTCCCTCCCACTACTTCCAGGCCCGAGGAGCACAGCACAGGCATCCAAGATGGGATATCCAACATTGAAAAACGTCACCCATTTATTTTTTTAAAAATGCATGCACCAATGGATAGAATCCAGGAGGATAAAAACAAAACTAAAAGCATTTCTGGTGTAAAAAAAAAAAAAAAGTTGCTTTGGAGAGAGAGAGAGATAAAAAGTAAGTTACATCATCTGCTTGTATAGTCCATGTGGAATGTCTGACACTCATTTTCATAAAAAAGGAAATATATACTGTGTCTTATATGCACACAATTGATTAAATAAATTTAAGTCCACACACACACACAAATATGTCACCCAGAATGTCAGCAGGCTTTTGGGAAGCGAAGGGGGCTTCACCTAGGACCCTGGTCGGCAAACGGCGGCTCTCGAGCCACATGCGGCTCTTTGGCCCCTTGAGTGTGGCTCTTCCTAAGCCTTAGGAGTACCCTCATTAAGTTAATAACAATCTACCTACCTATATAGTTTAAGTTTAAAAAATGTGGCTCTTAGAAGAAATTTCAGTCGTTGTACGGTTGATATTTGGCTCTGTTGACTAACGAGTTTGCCGACCACGGACCTAGGATGACGAAGGATAAGGAATGCACGTAGGCACCCGGGGTCTCGAGTGACCTTGGCTCAAGGGCAGCTGCAGGGACCCTGTCGGGTTGTAACCGGACAACCCAGGGGTCCAGGCCGCCTGCCATCACTCCAGCCCGTTCAGCAGAGACAGGGTCGAATCCTAGATGAGCGTTGATTCTAGTGACGTAGGCAGGATGGGGAGAGCCACAGGGCGCCCACAAACATCGGCTCTGCGCCCCTGCCATAGGCCAGCCGCTTGCACTGGATAGAAGGACAGGGAGGACGTGCAAAATCAGAACGACAGACACGGGAGTGTACGTGCGGAATCAGAACAACAGGCACAGGAGCGTACGTGCAGAGTCAGAATTACAAGCACAGGAAGGTATGCAAGGGATAAAGGTTACAAGCTGCAGGCCATGCGGGCTGGGAGGGGAGGGTGCAGAGGGCGGGTGCCTCCGGGCACCTCCGGGCCCAGATCACAGGCCACAGGGGCTGGGGTCGGGAGGGCAGGCGCCTCCGGGACCAGGAGGCTGTAAATCTTTCCGTGATGATGGCAGTTGGGACAGGAGGGCGGGCCGCATTCCAAAGCGGGCCCCTGTCCCGGGGCGTGCCCCTCACAGCCAGGCCAGAACTTGCTTTCTCTAATCAGAACAGAACCCTCATGGCCTACAGAGCAGGGTTCATGTTTCTCCTCCTTGTAGCTGGTCCCCACTCCTCTGTTTCAGCCCCTAACAGTGGGTGTCCCTCCCCAGGGGGGCAGCCTGCCTGCCGGAGTCCCGGGTGGGCCCGGCCAGCCCTCCGTGGGGCTGCCACTCAGATCCGAGGAGAGGCACCTGTCCGTTTCCCTCGGACCCGGGTCCCATAGGTAGCTTCCTGTTCGATCGTGGCCTGGAGGTCAGGGTCAGTTTGCTGATTTCTCTGTCCGCCCCCGTCTCTGCCACCAGGGAAAAGTCCATATTTTTCTGTTTTTTTAAAAAAATCTTTATGAATTGATCTTAGAGAAGGGGAGAGGCATCAATTTGTTCCACTTAATTTTTTTTAAGACGTATATATTTTTTTTTATTTCAGAGAAGAAGAGACGGAGAGAGACAGAGAAACATCCACGATGAGAGAGAATCATGGACCGGCTGCCTCCTGCACGCCCCGCACTGGGGATCGAGCCCGCAACCCGGGCCTGTGTCCTGACTGGGAATCAAACCGTGACCTCTGGGTTCATAGGTCGATGCTCAACCACTGAGCCACACCGGCCGGGCTCCATATTTTTCTTTTTTTTTTAATCTTTGTTAATTGATGTGAGAAGGAGAGAGAGACATCAGTCTGTTCCACGTATGGATGCATTCACCGTTTGATTCCTGTGTGTGTCCTGACCGGGGATCGCACCCCCAGCCTGGGAATATCAGGACGATGCCCCCACTAACTGAGCTCCCCGGCCGGGGTGAGGGAGATTGGGGGGGGGGGGAGCCTGACATATTTTTCCAAGCGAAACGGAATGAAGGGAGGCAACGAGGCTGCCTACAGATGAAAAACATGTTTGTTCAGGGCTGGACTTTCACTGTGGCCGGGTCTCTGAGCAAACACCGAATGGGTGACCTATTAGGTGTTTCTTATGTATTTGTTTTATAAATCTATATTTTCAGTGTTGACAGTGTGACAGATGTCCCGCATCTGCGCCCCCTCGACCCCCTCCCCTTCACCCAGCCCTTCCCCAGCTTCCCCCCCGGCCTTCACCCACCTAGGATCCCACTAGTTGTGTGTGTGTGAGTGTTTTAATGATATTTTTTTATTAGAGTTGAGGTACAGTATAGTTTCAGGCGCACAGCCCAGCGACTGGACATTCCTGTAACTTACAAAGTGATCATCCCCATAAATCCGGTGCCATCTAACGCCATAACCTAGTTGCCATGATGTTACTGACGGTATTTCCTAGGCCAGTGATGGCGAGCCTTTCGAGCTCGGCGTGTCAGCATTTTGAAAATCCCTAACGTAACTCTGGTGCCGTGTCACCTATGGACATTTTTTGATCTTTGCAACCATAGTAAAACAAAGACTTATATTTCTGATATTTATTTTATAGATTTAAATGCCATTTAACAAAGAAAAATCAACCAAAAAAAAATGAGTTCGCGTGTCAGAGTGTCATAGGTTCGCCATCCCTGTCCTGGGCTGTACTGGACGTCCCCATGACTATTCTGTACCTGCTGGTTTGTACTTCTCCCTCTTTTTTTAAATTCCTGTTGTGGAAAGTATTACACGTGTCCCCTTTATCCCCTGTTATCCTCTCCCAGCCCGCCCCTGCCCCCCCCCCCATTTTTTTAAAGTTCCATGGTGGGATGGACCAATATATTGTGTTTTTTTATTGTTTAAAGTATGACATGTCTCCTTCCACTCCCCCCATTAACTCCCACCACCACTCGCACCCCCGAGGGCAAGCCCCCGCCGCCCCAGTGTCTGTGTCCATTGGTCATGCTGATATGCATGCAGACAAGCCCTTTGGTTGATCTCTAACACCCCCCCACACACACACCCAATATATTGTTTCATGTAAGAGGACACAGGCTATGGACGCACGGATCTTTTTCTCTCCACTTTCGCCTGTGTCTTCAGTGTAAATTCTCAGAGGACGGGCCACCGTCCCCAGCAGGTCCCACACGGATCTTCCTGTTCGTTCGCGGACGAGAGGTCAGGGGCCGTGTGCTGATCTCCCCGTCCACACCCGTCTCTGCCACAAGGAAAAAGTCCCTATTTTTCTTTTTTTTAAAAAAAAAAATATGAGTAAGGGGGAGAGATCCCCCCAAAAGGCTTGTATGCATGCATATAAGCATAACCGATGGACAGAGACAGCAAGGGGGTGAGGGCATGTATGGGAGTGGGGTGGAGGGGCAATGGGGGGATAGGGACACACATGTAATACCTTAATCAGTAAAAAAAAATCTTTATTCATTGATTTTTAGAGAGGGCAGGACGGACGCTGCTACCAGCTCGTTTCTTTTCTTCCTCTTTGTTGTGAGTTTAAGAAAGAGAAATCCTAGGGGTTGCCCTCACGGGTGGTGGGGGTGTTGGGGGGGAACTGGGTCCGGATCCCACCAAGGACTGAAAGGGCCCAGAGGGCGGTTCATTCCTCACATTCCTTCTTGTTTGCCGGCTGCCCGGCCGGCCTTTGTCTGAGGCCTCCACCGACAGACTCCAGGCCTGGAAAACCGGGGTAATCCGGTGTCAGGTTTCCGGCAAATTCCTCCCTTCTTGCAGGCCTCCCGGTCCTGCTCCCCTAAGAGGCCCCACTCCCTCCTTCCTCCCCCTATAGGCGCCTCCTGAGTTCTCCTCGTCCTCGGCCTAGAAAACTGCCTGCTCAGCTCTTTTGGGGGAGGGAGGGGGGCCACTTATCCAGCTTCTGCTCTCCCTGGCAGAGCTCCCATCAGCCCTTCCCGGACCCGCCATTTCCCAACAACCCTGGTGCTGCTCCCCTCCATCTCCCTGTCGAGCCTGCTGGCCCCGGCCTCTGCCATCAGGGGCTTCTCGGTTCCTTCTGCTTCTCCCGCTGAGTTGTGCTGTGTTGTGTTGCTTGGTCGGCGAGAGGCTGTTGTCGGCGGAGAAGTCAGAGAGGGCTGGTGAAATGCTCTGAACACCACGTCGAGGGTGTTGATGAGCAGAATCGATAGCAGCTTCCTGTACAGTAGGAAGGAGCAGACAGCACGGAGACGGGCTCATCGATACAGAGAACACGGGGACGGTCCCAGAGCGGACGGGTTGGAGGGCTGGTGGGGGAAGGTGAAGGGACTGAGGAGCACAGATGGGCGGCTACAGAACAGTCCCGGGGTGTGGAGTGCAGCGCAGGGCGTGCAGTCCCAATACCGTCGGAACCACGGATGGTGTCAGGCGGGCGCTGGAAATATCTGGGGGCCACTCGTTGGGGTACGGGGTTGTCTAACCCCTCTGCGGCACACCTCAAACTAATGCAAAATAATGTTCAAAGTGAACTATACTTGAAAAAAATGTATTGAAAATAAAAGAGAGCTTAGCCCCTTGGTTGGAGGGTTGTCCCCATAGGCCAAGCTTGTGGGTTCGATCCCCGATCAGGGCACAGACGAGAATCAACCAGTGAATGCAAAAATGAGTCGAGCTACAAATTGATGCTTCTCTCTCTCTCTCTTTCTCGAATCAATAAATAAAAAGAGAGTTTCATATATAACATCACGTGGCCACCTGGTGTATAGTGCACCATAAAATATAGTTTTCGTGCTGGTTTTAGCCATTCCTTTTTTTTTTGTATTTAATTTTAAAACAAATCTAACGAAGGCAGTCGACGTGGAACAGATGTGCTAAATGCTTACAAACGCCTCGGCCTTCTGCGTCAGAGACTGCCTCCATGTGAAACCATCTGCAGTGCCGGTGCCGTTTCCATGATAATCCCCAAGGATCAAGGGGTTGAGCACCATGCGGACGTCAAAATCCATGAAAGACACGGCCAGACAATTTAGGTGGAAAGTATTGTATGAGCAGTGTCACAAATGAACAGAGAATCTTGCAAAGAACGTAGCAGAAAGTAAGCGAGGTGCGTTCCATATTTCACAATGATAAATTCAGAATATTTTAAAATATATTTTTATGGATTTCAAAGAAGGGGGGAGAGAGAGAGAGAGAGAGAGAGAGAAACATCAAGGATGAGATGCCACACACTGGGGATTGAGCCTGCCACCCAGGCCTGTGCCCTGACCAGGAATCGAACTGTGGCCTCCTGGTCCGTAAGTCAGTGCTCAACCGCTGAGCCACACTGCCTGGGCAGGCCAGAATATTTTTGACTTGCATCCTTGTCCGTCATGTTTCAAACACTGAAGCTCTGAGTGGGTGAGGGAGAACCATTTGAAAATGAACACTCAGCTGCAGCATGTACCATCCTGATAGGGTAGAATTAAGATGGACGAGGGGCCCGAGCCAGTGTTGCTCAGTGGATAGAGCATTGGCCCACGGACTGAAGGGTCCCGGGTTGGATACTGGTCAAGGGCACGTGCCTGGGTTGCAGGCTCCATCCCGGGCCCTGGTCGGGGCTTGTGTGGGAGGCAACCAATCGAGGTCTCTCTCTCTCTCTCTTTCCCTCTCTCTCTCTCCCCCTTCTCCCCTCCCTTTCATTCTCTCTAAAAATCAATGGATCGTAGGTCGAGGCTCAAGCAGGAGGCAACCGATCAATGATTCCCTTCATCATTGATCTTTTTCTTTTTATTCTTTATTGTTTAGAGTATTACCTACGTCTTCTTTCCTCCCCATTGATCTCTCCCCAGCTGTCCCCACCCCCCATCCCTGATGTTTCTCTCTCTCTCCCTTCCTCTCTGAAATCAATAAAAATATATATATATTTAAAATCAATGGAAAAAAATACCTCTGAGTGAGGACTAAAGAGAAAAACCAAAAGGCCGGTGCTCACAGCATCAGTCGGGAGTGGGGAAAGGGTTGTTGATCCAGGAGGTGCCAGCGCCCACCCAGGAGCCGGGAGAGACGGAGCCGTGCCTCCCACCCATTGTCACCGAGGAGGAGGTGGAAGGTTCCTGAGCTGAACGGGGAGGGAGGGGTGAGGGGGGAGGCTGGGTAAACGCCCGAGGCCCTGGCTCCCTTGATAAGGCACCGGGGCTAGGTTCTCAGACTCCCTCTGAGGCTCCTGTGCGTCAGCCTTGACCTTGAGTCTCCCTGGCTCTCGGCCAGGCCACCTAGTGAGTCAGGGCCCTGCGCCCATTCCTTTCTGACACATGTCCACTGGTGGCGGGCCCGTGGGCCACAGGCTATGGGCTCAGAACCTGGGCTCCCTGTCCCTACGCCCCACAGTTTCAGCATGAAGTGATCCCCGTCCACAGGGAACGGGGAGGTTCGTATAGCTGTGTGAGGGGCCTGGCTGGGCGGGGGGTGTGGTTCCACCCAGCAGAGGACGGGTTAGAGACTCAAGGAGCTTAGGTGAGCCCGGCCGGTGTGGCTCAGTGGTGGAGTGTCCACCCATGAACCAGGAGGTCACAGTGGTTGGAATCCGGGTCAGGGCACATGCCGGGGTTGCGGGCTCGATCCCCAGTGTGTGTGTGTGTGTGGGGGGGGGGGTGTGTAGAAGGCAGCCGATCCATGATTCTCTCTCATCATGGATGTTTCTCTCTCTCTCTCTCCTTCACCCTCTCCCTTCCTCTCTCTGAAATCAATAAAAAATATATTTAAAAAAATACAGAGAACATAATCTCTGGCGAGGATGAAAAAAGAAAAAATGATTGACCACTGAAGACCGATTCTACCTCGAGCCCCTCTCCCCAAGGACAGGGGATGGGAGTCCAAGTTCCATTCACTGGGTCCTCCCGGCCACCAGCCGCCCCACCCTTCCTGGTCTCCCGGCCACCTCATTACCGTAACAAAGGGCGCCGGACCCACTCTGAGCCCCCAGCGTTCCAGGGTTGCAGAGCTCTGTGCCTGCAGGGGAGTGGTAACCGGCTATCTACTGATTTTTGTGTTTTTTTAAATATATTGTTACTGACTTCAGAGAGGAAGGGAGAGGGAGAGAGAGAAGCTTCCATGATGAGAGGAATCACGAGTCGGCTGCCTCCTGCACGTACGCTTGTGAGGCCGACCTTTCACCTCTTAGGAAGGACCCTGATGGGCTCCTTCCTGACCGGGAATCAAGCTGTGACCTCCTGGGTCGTGGGTGGACACCCCACCACTGAGCCACCCCGGCCGGGCCCACTATCTATTTTTTATTTTTTTTATTTTTTATTTTTTTAAATATATTTTATTGGTTTTTTACAGAGAGGAAGGGAGAGAGACAGAGAGCCAGAAACATCGATGAGAGAGAAACATCGATCAGCTGCCTCCTGCACACCCCCTACTGGGGATGTGCCCGCAACCCAGATACATGCCCTTGACCGGAATCGAACCTGGAACCCTTCAGTCCGCAGGCGGACGCTCTATCCACTGAGCCAAACCGGTTTCGGCAATATTTTTTAATTATAAACGTTAGCACCGCAGGCATGGGGCTCCCAGCAGGTACGTGCCCAGGGCTTTGCAGCGGAGCCCCATATCCCGGGAGCTGCCAGCCAACCGCTGTGGCCCATCTCAACCACGGGGGCACCGCCCCAGCCCCAGCCCCAGCCCGTCTCTCACAGATACAGGACCCTTGATTCTTCCCTCTTTAAAAAAAAAAATTATTTCAGAGAGAAAGAAACATTGATTTCTTGTGCCACTCGTTGATGCATTCATTGGCTGCTTCTTGTGTCTGTGCCTTGACGGGGATGGAAGCCACAACCTCGGCGTATGGGGGCCACACTCTAACCAGCTGAGCTACCCGGCCAGGGATGTTGATTCTTCTTTCCTTTTAGCCCAGTGGTTCTCAGCCTTCTGGCCCTTGAAATACAGTTCCTCCTGTGGTGGCCCAACCATAAAGTTATTTTCGTTGCTACCTCATTACTGTAATGTGGCTACTGTGATGAATCGTCATGTAAATATCTGACATGCAGGACGGTCTTAGGCGACCCCTGTGAAAGGGGCGTTCGACACCCAAAGGGGTCGCGGCCCACAGGTTGAGAACCGCTGCTTTAGTTTTAGGGTGGCATTCCTCTGCTACACCCGACTGGACCAGCAAAGGGTGCCAGGTACATGCAGTGAGTTTGTGTGTGTTTCCGTTCCCTACTTTCTTCGCGAGGATGTTTCTCCCGCCGCGAGCCATCGATTCCGTGATGTGGGTTGGAAGCTGGGTTTTTGCTGGCCCGTGGACGGGTGGAATGGCCCCGTCGGGCAGACAGCTCTAGCGCGCACTCGCTTGTGGGGTGGCGGGCACCTTGGTGTCGGGGAGACGGGGATGAGCTGCCTGGAGCCTGTCTAGGAGCGTAGGGGCGGGGAGCCGGTAGGGGTAGGGATCCTTCGGGGAGATAACGATTGGTTTGGGGCTGGAGGAGTGAGCCCAGGGGATGGAAGCAGAGGTACATCCGGACACCCCAGGGGTCCGGGCTGCGGTCACTGCTTGAGCCCATTCAGCAGGAGACAGGGTTGAATCCTAGGCGAGTTGATTCCAGTCATGCGGCAGGATGGGAGAGCCGCAGGGCATGAGCGAACATCTGCTCTGCGCCCCCCTCAACCCCGTCAGCGTGTGGGTAGAAGGGCAGAGAGGACGTGCAGAAGGACAGAGAGGACGTGAAGCGGCAGCCAGAGATAATGGTCGCAGGCTCCAGGCGGTGCGGGCTGGGGTGGGGATCAGAGCAGGCAGGTGCCTCCAGGCACCTCCTGGACCAGGTTTGTTTGGACAAACAAGGCTGTTCATCTTTCCGAGATGACAGGCGTTTCTCGGAAAAGGCAGATGGGCGGCATTCCGAGCGCCCATGTCCCGGGGGCTTAACCGTCCTCAGCAGGGGCAGAATGTGCTGCTCTCAGCGGAACAGACCCGCCCGCCGAGGTCAGCAGAGCCGGATTCGTGTTCCCCATCATCGCAGTGGCCCCCCCTCTCCTCGCTCTGCCCCTCACAGCGGGGCTGGGTGGAGGTTCACGGACAAGGGACCTGAGCCCATCAGGGTCCTTCCTCAGAGGGGAAAGGTCGGCCTCACGAGCCCACGGGAGGAAAGGGGGAGGCCAGGCCTGGGTCTTAGGGGTAGGCGGGCGCCCTGGGGTGTGGGGATCCTGGCACACACGCACGCGGGGAGGGACTCTCATCAGGGTGGTCCTCCCGTGAGATACTGGGAAGCGCTCAGGTCAGCGGAAACCAGAGAGAATGGGCGCTCAGCCCTGGCTCATTGGCTCAGTGGTTAGAGCATCGGCCAGCGCACCCCTGGGTCTCAGGGGCGATTCCCGGTCAAGGGCACGTTATCTGGGCTGCATGTGCCCGGACGGGGAATCCCACCGTGACCTCCCACCAGTTCATAGGTCGACGTTCAACCAGGGACCCACGCTGGCCGGGCTAAAGCCTGCTTCCTAATCAGGTTCCTTGCTGAGTTGGAAACGGTTCTTTGCCCACAGGGGTAGGCAAACGTGGGTGTGGGCAGTAGTTACGGGGACGGCAGGCACAGTTTACCCCTGTTACGATTTATGCACAGTCGCACTGTTTGTCTCCCAACGGTAAGCCTGCTTTTGCCAACTGCTCTACGTTGGATGGTAACGTCTCAGTCAGTATAGTTTGCAAATGTTTTCCCTCTGGGTGTGGGTTGGATGTGCAGGCGTCTTTAATTTCGACGACGTGGCGCCCCGAAGAACCCTCTGTGCCCTGTCCCCTGGGCTTCTGTGGTCGTGGCCAAGCTGTCACAGCTGATGCAGTCCTGCCCGGTGTTTCCTAAGACATTTGTGCTTTTAGCTTCGGTTCAGGGTTTTGAGTCACTGTGAGTTGATTTTTGTGTATGATGTCAGGCAAGGGGTCCCGCTTCATTGTTTGTTTGTTTGTTTTTATTTTAATATATTTTTTAATTGATTTCAGAGAGGAAGGGAGAGGGGGAGGGAGAGAGAGAGAGAATCATCAATGATGAGAGAGAATCATTGACCGGCTGCCTCTTGCACACCCCACGCTGGCGATCAAGCCAGCAACCTGGGCATGTGCCCTTGACCGGAATGGAACTCGGGACCCTTCAGTCCACAGGCCGATGCTCTATCCATTGAGCCAGACTGGCTAGGGCTGTGGGTATGATTTTGCTGGGGGTTTTTTGGGGGTTTTTTTTTGTTTGTTTTTCTCCCCCACGGGAATATCCAGTTCTCCCAGCACCAGCATACTACAGAGGCTGTCCTTTCCCCACTAGAACCGTCTTTGCAGCCTTTTTGGAGTCATTTCACCTGCATGCAAAGGTTCCTGTCTGGGCTCGCTATTCCACTGGTCTGTGTTTTACCTTCTTTTTAAAAAATATATATTTTTGCCAAAACCGGTTTGGCTCAGTGGATAGAGCGTCGGCCTGTGGACTGAAAGGTCCCGGGTTCGATTCCGGTCAAGGGCATGTACCTGGGTTGCAGGCACATTACCAGTGGGAGATGTGCAGGAGGCAGCTGATGGATGTTTCTCTCTCATCGATGTTTCTAACTCTCTATCTCTCTCCCTTCCTCTCTGTGAAAAATCAATAAAATATATTTAAAAAAATATATATATGTATATTTTTATTGATTTCAGAAAGGAAGGGAGAAGGAGGGAGAGTTAGAAGCATCAGTGATGAGAGAGAATCACTGGGAATTGAACCCGGAACCCTCCAGTCCACAAGCCAGTGCTCTATCCACTGAGCCGAACTGGCCAGGGCAGGGTCTGCTCATTTTAGATGTTCATCTCATCCAAAAAAACAAAAACAAAAAAACTGACACAGCTGTATCCAGGTTGGCGTTGGACCCCGTTGATGGGCACTGTGGTCCGGGCAAGTTGGCCCCCTCCCCCCCAAAAAATCACCACCGCTCGTCCACCCCTTGTCAGCGTGGCCCCAACACACGCGTCTCCTCAAACCACGCTTATTTCCAAGACCTCTTCCACTCGGGACCTCCCAGACCTGCCCCCAGGCCTGTCGTCCTGGCTGGCCACGAGTACCCTTGACCACCCCTCCATCCCCCCCTCCCCCCCATAATGGGCGGGTGCATATGAGTCAGTATCTCCCTGACCCCTGTGAGCTACTCTAGCAAGTCAGTCGAACCCAGCGGGGCAGGAGGCCATGGGGAGCCTCCCATGTGTACAGGAGCTGGGAACAGCCTGGGGGCCCCCGGACCTGGCATGGGCATCTGAAGCGAAAGCCATCTGTTGAGACTGAACCCTTAACTGGTGGGAGCGGACACTCCACCCGGGTGGGTAACAGGGTTGGGTTCAATTGTAGGAGACCTCGCTAGCGGCATGGCCAATTGTAGGGTGTAACACACACACACGGTAACAGCGGTGCCAGGAACGAACTATCCAGTTAGAGTGTGGGAGTAGCTGGATAGTGCACAGGACGGGGAGGTCTGGGGCTTTCTGCTCAGCACATCACCCCGTAACTGGGCGCTGGAGTTTAAACTTGGCATGTCATTGTCGTCAGGTGTCCCAAACTCATCTTTCTTTGGATTCCCCTCAAAACCACTTAAAAGGTGTCTAGCCCGGCCGGTGTGGCTCAGTGGTTGAACCAGGAGGTCAGGGTTCGATTCCCAGCCAGGGCACATGCCCGGGTTGCGGGCTCGATCCCTAGTGAGGAGTGGGGGGACGTGCAGGAGGCAGCCAGTCCCTGATTCTCTCTCATCATGGATGCTTCTGTCTCTTTCTCTCTCTCCCTTCCTCTCTAATTTCAATAAAAATATGTTTTAAGAAATAAATAAAAGTAAAAAATGCCCAGACGGTGGGTGGGATGTGGCGCCGTTTGCTGTCCGTCTGGGGTGTTCGCGCCCACAGTCCGGACGTGGCGGGAAGGCATTGAAAAGCCAGAGACAGAAGAATGTCTTTTGTGTTTTTTCTTCCTTTTATTTTTTCCTGAGGCCCCGGCCGCCCCTGAGCCTTCGCAGAAGGAGCGGGGCCTCCCTTCTCCCTGCGCGGGGCCTCTTCCGGAGCTGGCCCAGGGCTCTCGGAGCAAGGCCTCCCTCCCGCTGCTCCCAGATGGGGGAGGGGGCCTCGGCAGAGATGTCTCTCTCCCCCGTTCAGCTTTCCCAGGGACGCAGGGGGGGGGGTGCAGGGAAAGGTTGCGCCCCGAGAAAGGCTTCTGTGCCGAAAACTGGCACCCCGTTTTCACCCGGCTCTCTCCTGGGGCTTGAGTTTCTTTCTTCTTTAAAAAAAACTATTTTTTTTTATTTTTATTGATTTCAGAGAGGAAGAGAGAGATAGCGACATCAATGATGAGAGGGAATCGTGGATCGGCTGCCTCCTGCACATTGGACCGAGCCCGCAACCCAGGCACGTGCCCTTGCCCGGAATCGAACCCGGGACCCTTCGGTCCGTAGGCCGACACTCTGTCCACTGAGCCACACCGGCTAGGGCTCGAGTTTCATATAGAGGGTGTGTCCCACCCGCCCCAAAATGTATACACACTTTGAGTGATGATCCAGCCAGTGTGTTGTCACGTACTGTTCATTTTCAACATTGAAGGGAATCACAGAAATGAATTTTTTTGGGGGGGAGGGGGGGAGTTCAAGGCCTGTTTTCAAATGAATGATCGTTCAGGCCCAGGCCCTGCTGATCAGGCAAAGCCACGGGATCCCAAACATCAAGAACCCTTTCCTTCGGTATCTGTGGCCCCTCGGTATCTATGTACCAGCTGTTGCCAGTTTGGGGCTGTAAACGCTTATCTTTGATGTATCCCCATAAAAAAAAAAAAAAAAAAGCTAGCGGGTCCGTTGTCTTTGTTCCAAGCTGAGCCTGGCTTCCCCCATTCCTCCAAATCCGTGAAACCCAAGAAGGAGCAAACATCAGTGAGTTATCCGCCGTTCCAGTGCATGTACGTGTTTTGGGACACGGGGTTCCCCCCAAAATGTGTCCCCCCACACATGTCTACCCCCTTCGACTATAACGATAAGGACAGTGTCTGTGCGTCCACTGCGTGTTTTGCTTTGTGTTTCAAGCGGCCAGTCGCCTGTGAGGGTGGGTTTCCTTTGTTCAAACCGTAGCCTGGCTGCAAAGAAAGGGACCTCAGCTGAGTGATCGTCCGGTTCGTTAACGCCTGCGTCCGGGTTTGCCCAAGCCCCTGGTGGGATAAAGCTTTACGACGAAGGGGGTCACCACCCCCCGCAGCGGACAGTCACGACGGCACGAACAGTGAGGCCAGGAGAACCAGGTGGCCGAGTTCAACCGTCGGGGGCCGCGTGACCTGGAGCGCGGTTGCCGACCTCTCTGGGCCTCCGTGTCCTGGTCTGTGAACGTGGAACCGGACAACCCAGGGGTCCCGGCCGCCCCTCGCTCCTGGAGCCCACTCAGCAGAGACAGGGTCGAATCCCAGAGGAGCGTTGATTGCAATCCTGCCGGCTGGAGGGGGCGAGCAGCAGGTCCTCCAGGAAATCTGCTCTGCCCCCACCCCCCATAAACTAGCTGCTTCATCTGGGTAGAAGGACAAAGAGGACGTGCGTACGTGCAGCAGGCCGAATTACAGGCTCGGGAAAGTATGCGAGGGATAAAGGTTACAGGTTGCAGACAATGCGGGCTGGGGGAGGGAGGGGGGTTTGCAGAGGGCCGGTGCCTCCTGGCGCCTCCGGGCCCAGATCATAGGCCACAGGGGCTCGGGGTTGAAAGGGCGGGTGCCTCCAGGACCAGGAGGCTGTAAATCTTTCCCTGATGATGGCAGTTCTCGGGACAGGAGGGCGGGCCGAATTCCGCCGTGGGCTCCCTGTCCCGGGGCCCACCAGTCCCGGCCAGGCCAGAATGTGTGCGGTTAACAGGGCCAGATCGATCCCTCGCATCACGGGAGCTGGTCCCCACTGTTCTCCTTCTGCCCCGGACGAGAGGGGTGGGGGTAGGAAACAAAGCCATAGAATGAGGGGCTCCCAGGAGCGCAGGCATCAAACCACGCCGTTCCCCACGGCCCTACTGCCTTGAATTTCCGCGTCTGAACTTGTCATTTTGTCCTGAAAAGGCCTTCCCTGCCTCTGGGGTATCGTTTCCGATACGGTTACCCACATGGCACCCGTTCACAAAGCGATCTTGTCAATGATTCTGATACAAAATTTATTTCTGTCCGTAACTCAAAATCGTTTGCCGTCTCATCATTTTGTAATTTCCAGTTCTACTTGTTTTTCATTCTGAGCCGTTGGAATGACATTTTCAAAGCTATTGTTTCATAAAAACATTTTCATATTGCCTGAAATGCTTTTTATTGAAGTCAAATACATTTTTATTGTCTTTTTTTTTTCTTTTTACCTTTCCTTTTCATTTTTTACTTTTGTTTTTTTGAGACAAATATATTTAAAAGATTCGCGCAAATGTCCTAATGGCAGAAGAGGTAGCCTGGGGATCCTCTGGAGTCGCCAACACAAAACCCCTTCCCATCCTGTTTTATGTTTTAACATTCACCTGATGTCATCCTTGGTGCTGTAAGAGGGTTGTGTTCCTTTTGTTCCTAAGGATTTCTCGCCCTCCCTCCAAAAGTCCCATTTTCCCAGAGCAGCACATACATTTTTTTATTTTTTTTTCACGACGGGGCAGGACTTTGTGTCTCTGCCATTTCAGTGCAGACGCCATAGTTCAGCACTCTCTTTCCATCAAGGGTTTCTGCATGCGGCCTGGGGTTTCACGGTTTTAAGAAAAGCCCTCAGGACAGAAGTCCGCCCTCAAACAAAAGGGACGTCCTCTTTCCCCCTTTTTCCCCCCAAACTTTCCCCCTAAAACCAACCCCGGCGTCTGAGAAAACACCCAGTGTGCGCGCCCAGCTCTCCCAGCTTCTTTGCTGCTTTGTTTCAAAAAGCAAAAAAGGACCCCACACCACGGCTGATGGTGGGATTGAGGCCGGTCTTGCCCACCGGGCAGATCTTGCTGGGGGCCGGCGAGGGGGGTGGAGACGCTGCAGACCCGGTGGTTGGAATGTGACTGCTTTCTTCTCGTCGTCCACCCTCCCCCTGTCTGTCCCCACGCTTCCGGTGGGGGAGGGGGCAGGGGTGGGTCAGGGCTGGGGGATGGGTTTCCACTGAGGGGCTTCAGCCTGAGCTTCTTTGTTCTTTGCAGCCAGAGGAATCCGGGGCCGTGAGTCCCCATGCAGGGCCGGTTGGAGTGAGGCCGCAGCCGAAGGTGGGAAGGGCCCACGGAGGTGGAGAGAGAGCTGGGCCGGTGCAGGAGAGAGAGGAGAGAGAGAGCCAACCTTCCTCAAACACTGGGCACGGACCCCAGCCCTCTGTTCTCTGAAACATTCTTATTTTTTAAAAAAAAAATATATATATATTTTTATTTATTTCAGAGAGGAAGGGAGAGGGAGAGAGAAAGAGAGACACCCATGATGAGAGAGAATCACGGACCGGCTGCCTCCTGCACGCCCTAGACTGGGGATGGAGCCCGCCACCAGGCATGTGCCCTCACCGGGAATCGAACGGTGACCTCCTGGTTCATAGGTCGAGGCTCAACCACGGAGCCACGCCGGCCGCGGCTGAAATACCCTTCTTGGTAAAGAACTCCTTATCGGTTTCTATGAGTTTCTTGATGTCATCCGTTAGTCGTTCATTAACTGATGATACTGCCAATGGAGCCTCTTGCCTCCTTTCTGTTAACCTCATACAGGATGGCATTTGGGACAGACAGAGTCCCTCCGGCAACCTTTTCTGTGCCATTTGCTCGTCTGCCTTTTCTCTGTTACCATCTCTCAATCCCAGGGACTGAAAACTTCCTTTAAAAAGAAGAATTACAGAGATTCCCCCGTAGGATGTTGTCTCCCAGCCATCCCTGTCCGCCAGTCTTCCTCTCCTTTGTGTGGTGACCTTGTGAGGACATTTTTAAAATCCTTTCTGATCATTACCCCCTCCTTAATTAACTTTTTTTTTTTAATTTTAGAACAGTTTTATATTTACATAATCATTTCAGAGAGTTCCCCTGTAACATAGACACTGAGTGGCCAGATTATGATGACCAGCCTGAATATTAGGACCACCCCATCAGTACAATGAAGTGAATTAGTTATGCAAATAATAATAATAATAATAAAACCTGGCCCTAGCCCGTTTGGCTCAGTGGATAGAGCGTCGACCTGCGGATGCAAGGGTCCCAGGTTCGATTCCGGTCAAGGGCATGTACCCTGGTTGTGGGCACATCCCCAATGGGGAGTGTGCAGGAGGCAGCTGATCGATGTTTCTCTTTCATCGATGTTTCTAACTCTCTATTCCTCTCCCTTCCTCTTTGTAAAAAATCAATAAAATATATTTAAAACAAACAAACAAACAGAAAAACCTGGAGAGTATTTGCTTAGGAAGTTTTCAATATTCAGTGTTTTTGGAAGTGTCAGTGAAGTACTGATGGGGTGGTCATAATCTGGCCACTCAGTGTGTGTGTGTATATATATATATCAAACATCTTACATTACTGTGGTACATTTGTTATAGTTACTAACCCAATATGTTGGAATCTTATCATTAAGTGAACTCTATACTTCATTCAGATGTCCTTGGTTTCTTCATCATGTCCTCTCCTTGTCCCAGGATAGCACCGTACCTTCAGCACACCCGTCTCAGATCTCTTCTTTTTTTTTTTAATATATTTTCATTGATTTCAGAGAGGAAGGTAGAGGGAGAGAGAGAGAGATAGAAACATCAATGGTGAGAGAGAATCATTGATTGGCTGCCTCCTGCACACACCCCACTGGGGATGGAGCCCACAACCTGGGCATGTGCCCTTGACCGGAATCCAACCCAGGACCCTTCCGTCCACAGGTTGACGCTCGATCCACTGAGCCGGACCGGCCAGGGCTCAGATCTCTTCCTGCTTGTGAGAAGACTTTGTGTTTTGTTGTCTTTCTTCGATGACTTTGTGTTTTGTCACTTTTTTCAATGACAGTTTACACTCAGTATGATTAGATTTAGTTGCCTTGACAAGCCTAAATGGTTACCAGGCAGGGATTTTTGTAGAATGTCCCTCCAGTGGAATTTCGAAAATAGTCATTTAGAATGCCCACCCCGTAAAACCTGCTTTCTTCAGAATCACACCATTCAGGGTGTTTGGGGTCCTCACGGTGTTTGACAGCCACCCCTACATTCTTACCATCCTGTGAAGAAAACCCAGCACCGTGAGCTGACTGTCACTCCCCACCCTTCCCTCCCCTATGACCCACCCCTCACTAATCCGCTTTCTGTCCCCCTGGGTTTGCCCATTGTGAACGTCTCATATAAGTGGATTCCATCAAAATGTGATCTTTCTTTTTTATTATTATTATTAATTAAATCTTTATTGTTCAGATTATTACATTGGTTCCCCTTTTTCCCCCCCATAACTCCCCTCCACCCAGTTCCCACCCCACCCTCCTCCCTCACTCCCCACCCACTGTCCTCATCCATAGGCGCACGATTTTTGTCCAGTCTCTTCCCGCATCCCCCACACCCCTTTCCCCCCCAAGAATAGCCAGTCCACTCCCTTCCTATGCCCCTGATTCTATTATAATCACCAGTTCATTCTGTTCATCAGATTACTCACTTGATTTTCAGATTCACTTGTTGATAGATGCGTATTTGTTGTTCATAATTTGTATCTTTACCTTTTTCTTCTTCCTCCTCTTCTTAAAGGATACCTTTCAGCATTTCATCTAATACTGGTTTGGTGGTGATGAACTCCTTTAGCTTTTATTCAAAGTGATGAATGCCAAGAACCTACAACCAAGATGACTTTATCCAGCAAAGCTCTCATTCAGAATTGAAGGTCAGAGAAAGAGCTTCACCGATAGGAAAAAGCTAAAGGAGTTCATCACCATCAAAATGTGATCTTTCGTGTTTCCGTCACTTAGCGTAACATTCTGGGGGCTCGCTCATTCCGGAGCGTGAATGCCGTTCCTGTTCATGGCCCAACGATACGTCATCTTACAGACAGGCCATACCCCATAATTTGTTTCTCCACTCATCAGTGGATATCTCTCTGGGTTGTTTCGACTTGTTGACTATTGTGAGAAGGTGGCTGTAAGAAATCACAGATATCTTTTTACTTTGGGGGGTACATACGTAAAAGTAGAACAGTGCTTCCCACGGCAACTTTACGGTCCAATGACCAGGCTCTCCCAAACTCCCTTCCCAAGTGGCCGCACCATCTTACGTTCCCATCGGCAACGGGGGAGGGTTCCAGGTCGTCCACATCCTCCAAGGCACGTGTCGCCGTCATTTCCGCGATGTGTCCCCTCGTGAGTGTCAAATGGCGTCTCGTCCATCTGTCCATGGCACGTCCCTGTCCCTTGTGACTGATGATGGGGAGCATCTTTTCCATGTGCTGATCGGCCACCCGTTTCTCCAGTTTTTGGGGTGCGTGTGTGTGTGTGTGTGAATAGTCTATTCAAAGCCTTTGCCCATTTTCAAATTTTATTTTGGATTTTTAAAGTTTTTGCCTTGTAAGATGCCTTTGCCAGTTGCGCGACTTGCACGTACCTCCTGCCATGGGGTGGGTTGTATTTGCGCTTTCTCAGTTGCGTGCTCTGAAGCCAAATCTTTCGTGTCACGGTGAAGTCCGATCTGTCTTTTCGGTGGGTTGGTCTTGTGTTGCTTGTGCTTTGGGTGTTGGCATCTAAGAAACTAGACCTGACCTCAAGGTCCCACGGACTCACACCTGTGTTTCCTTCTAAGACGTGCACATCTGAATCTCTTACACGTAGGTCTCTCGTCCATATCGAGTTCATTTTTGCATGTGATGGGAGGTAGGAGTTCTGATCGGTTTTGGCAGCTTCTCCAACTTCCGTTGCATCGAGAATACACTTTTCTTCCAGATTCGATGTCCTTTACACCCACATCCTTGAGGGTTGGACTAGGGGATAAATCTAGACTGGGGCGGGGGGTGGGGGGGGGAGGATGGGATGGTTAGGAGACACCTTAGGGTCTAAGAGCCTCGTCCCGATGGCAGCGTTTCCTAATGAAGTCTCCTTTTCTGTATATTCACCTCCTCATTGTAGGATACGCTCCATCTGGCTCATAAAACGGATCTAAATTTTCCTACTCGAGTAGACGGATGAGCCATAGCAGCGGGCAGCTCTCTCTGGGATGGTCCGAGGCTCAGGGAGCTCTCTGGGCTCCAAAGCCAGCTGCTCGGGGCTGCAGAGCAGCCGGGCAGACACAGGCAGGCAGAGCGGTCAGTGTCAGAACAGCGGCTGGAACGGGTGGGAGGCGACGGGCCGAGAAACCACACGACCAAGCGCCGCAGAGTGGACATGAGGTATAGTGTTGTCTCATCTTCATAGCACTTAGTTTTTCATTCTGAGAGCATGTCCTGGTCACCACACACAGAGGACACACACAGTAAAAAGTAAAAGAGAAAGACTCCCTCCTCTCCCCCCCAAAAATCCAAATTGCCTCAGCCAAGAGGAGCCTAAAGAACCAGGAGGACTGACTACGTACGGTCTGTGTGTCATTTCGCAACAGGGAGGGGATGTGAGAATGAAACGGAGGGAATCCAAGTTAGGGATAGACTTCAGTTCATCACAAAAACATACAGACACGACGTCCCCTCCCCGGGAAACTGCCATTTCCAGGTGGGAGGACCACTGTCATAGGAGGCACAATCCTAAGGGCCCGCCCTTCTGTGGAGTGGTGTTGTTTTTTTAAATCTGAGATATAATAATATTACATTCAATGAACATTGATATCTCAAGAAAAAAAGGACTTTAAGTATAAGGATGTTAACCAAAACTGTACTGACATAGCATAATATCGCACAAGTTGTAGGAAATATTACAAATCTGCAAATAACAGGATTACTTCTATTATACTGTAAAATATTTTTTCTCCTCTGGCTCTATATTTTTTTAAGTTTTAATAACATTTATTTATTTATTCTATTCGGATGTATTTTATTTCCCACCACTTTGTTAATGAGATTAAAAGATTGTCTCCAAAGAACCAAGGGAAAGTATACAGTGAAACAGCAGAGAATTCTAGAATGGGCCAAGTCAGTCAGCACTTGACAGCCGTGAAGCTAGAGAAAACAATAAAGACAATTTATTTGCTCAGCAAACGGTTAAAGTAATTTTGTTTCATGGCACTAATTGAAACTAACTGTAAATACTTCCTTCACAAGGCCTGGTGTCTCTCATTAAGGACAAAGATAATGTACCCTTCGGTTTTCAAGGTAAGCCTGTAACCTTTGTTAAATGTTCTTATGTTAATGACCTTGAGCAGATAGTCACAATGAGTAGGAGAGATAAAAAAAAAAATTAGGATATTACCCTGGGGTAAAAAAAGGAACTCTTACCATTTGCAACAGCGTGGATGGACCTGGGGAGCGTTATGCTAAGCGACATAAGCACTCATTTGTGGACTATAATGAACAACATAATCTGATGAACAAAAGCAGATCCAGAGACAGAGAAGCATCAACCAGACCGTCAAACCTCAGAGGGAAGGTAGGGGAGGGTGGGGGTAAGGGGGAGAGATCAACCAAAGGACTTGTATGCAAGCATATAAGCCTAACCAATGGACACAGACACCCGGGGGGTGAGGGCATGAGCGGGGAGGGGCGGCGGGGGTAATGTGGGGATAAGGACACATACGTAATAACTTAATCAATAAAGAAATTTTTAAAAAAATATATTTTATTGATTTTTTACAGAGAGGAAGGGAGAGGGAGAGAGAGCTAGAAACATTGAGAGAGAGAAACATCGATCAGCTGCCTCCTGCACACTCCCCACTGGGGATGTGCCCGCAACCAAGGTACGTGCCCTTGACCAGAGTCGAACCCGGGATCCTTGAGTCCGCAGGCAGAAGCTCTATCCACTGAGCCAAACCGGTTAGGGCAAGAAATTTTTAAAAAAAATTATGGTACTTGGTAGCAGCAAGAAGAAAATATGTACGTAGTTTCCCATAAACAAGTCATATTTTTTGAAAAAGGGAGAACATGTGGTCCACATGTCACCTATGGAATGTGTAATCTTGCTAATTACTTAGTATTTGGAAAAAGGCTTTGAAGAGGAGATGTTCTGGCTCTGTGTTTGTCCATCAGTTTCTGTTGTTCGTTTTATTCCACAAATGAGTGAGATCATGGGATATTTATGTTTCTCCGACTGGCTTATTTCGCTTAGCACAATGCTCTCCAGTTCCATCCACGCTGTTGCAAATGGTAAGAATTCCTTCTCTTTTTACCGCAGCGTAGCATTCCATTGTGTAGACGGGCCACGGTTTTCTAATCCACTCGTCTGCTGATGGGCACCGAGGCTGTGTCCAGATCTTCGCTATGGCGAATTTGTGCTGCTGTGAACATAGGGGTGCCTACGTCCTTTCTGATTGGTGTTTCTGGTTCCTTGGGATATAGTCCTAGAAGTGGGGTCACTGGGTGAAACGGGAGTTCCATTTTTAGTTTTTTGAGGCAACTCCAGACTGCTTTCCCCGTAGAGCGTGTAGTCCGTATCTAGACCCTGCTCTACATGTGTGTGTTGACTCAAGTAATCGTCAACAATCTCTGACTGCCATCCATACAAGTCTGTCCCATCTTACAGACCGGAAAAGAAGGCGCCGGAAGCCAGTCCGCCCAAGGAGGCATTGCCGTCAGAGCTGGAGCGTGAGTCCGCCTGTGCCCCAGGGCTCATCCCCCGGGGGACTGTAGAGGTGGGTGCTTTCCTGCTCTCTCAGTGTGCATGCCCACAGAGCCATCCACGCACGATTGATTGATTGATTGATTGATTGATTGATTGTCCATCGCGTTTTCCTACCCATCCCCGTGATCGGAGCAGACTTCCTATGCCTGGGGCATTGCCTCCCAGTCGTCACTAGGCCAGGGAGGCATATTCTAGGGGTGTCACCTTCTAAACGCCTTCACATATTACTTCCCTTGAAATGTAAGAACTACTAGAAACGGCAATTTTTTTTTTTTGTCGTCAAAAACTGTTCAACATGGATCATTCCCAGGGTTCAGCCTAAACCTTCCTCCTTTACGCTGGCCTTTTCATGTATCATTGTCTCTGTCTATCCATTCGGTGAGCCCAGGGGATGGAAGTGGAGGTATAACTGGACAACCCAGGGGTCCGGGCTGCGGGTCACTGCTTGAGGCCACTGATGAGAGACGGGGTTGGATCCTAGGGGAGTGCTGATTCCAGTCCTCTCAGCAGCACAGGACAGCAGCCGGGCAGCCATAAACACCCCCCCCCCCACACACACACCATAAGCCAGCTGCTTCTTTGGGGTAAAAGGACAAAGATTACGTGCAACAGTAGGAATTGCTGGTATGGAAAAGCAGGCAAGAGAGAAAAGGTTACAGGTCACAGGCCATGCGGGCTGCGGACTGGTTTGCACAGGGCCGATGCCTCCCGGCGCCCCAGGACCAGATCCCAGGCCATAGGGGCTGCGGGTTGCAAAGGCCAGGCGCCTCTGGAACCAGGTAGTTTCAGCCACGAGGCTGCACATTTTTCCCTGATGATAAGCGGTTCTCGGAAAAACAGGGTGGGCTGCATTCCAACGCGAGCTGCCCCGTCCCGGGCTGGAACGGGCTTTCTCTAACCGGGACAGAACCATCGGGGTGAACAGAGCAGGATTAATATGAATATTTCTGATGAGGGCAGTGGACCCCCCACTCTTCTCCTTCTGCCCCTCACGTAACCACCTCCCCGGAGGCACACGGTCCCCAGCCTTTCACGGTGACCGACCCCTGCAGGGGGGGGTCTCTTGGGTGTGAGATCATTGGCTACGAGCTTGGGGGGATGGGGAAGGGGTCCGAGCCACTTAATCCCCCAACGGACAATTGGGAAAAGGGAAAGGTATGCAAAACACTATGCAGATGACCCGGTGGAATCCGGGGCGCAATTTCCCCTCGGGCTTGGGACGATGTTCCAAGCTATGCAGATGCAAACATCCTGGTTCCCAAGCGCCCATGACACCCGCAGGGGCACTGTGGGGGGTGGGGGTGGGGGATGGAAATCCTTGTTCACTCGTGTTGTAGGAAAGTGCTATTCCCCCCGTCCCTGGATTGTTGGTAGACATTCAGGTGTTTCCAAGTAAAGGCTCTTGTTTTATAAAGGGATCTAAGTTCTTTTTTTTTTTTTTCTCCCTCTTTTTTTGGTGGTTGGCGAGTTTGATGGAATCGATGGTCTTGGCATTCGTTTGCACAATTTAAAGTAGAAAAAAATAGGGGAACAGGGGGATCTCGCTGAATGGGAACCACGAGGGACCTGTGGGTTCTGGGTTCTGCGGGGCGGGGATTGCATCGCTGTGGGACACCGAGCTTGGGTGGGTCTCGGGGTGCCCGGGGTGGGCGGCGGCGGAATAGAGCCGATGGTGCCCGCAGACGTTTACCGGGAAACGGGAATGATGATTTCCTGAACGTGGGACACGCACCGAAAACCGGGGAGCCATTGTCTTGAACCCCGGGGCGGGGTGCCCCCGGGGCGGGCGGACCCCCGGCCCCCTTGATCGCCGGCGGGCAGCGCGCAGGCGCCCCGCTCTGCGGCAAGAAGGCAGCACTGCGGCGAGTTGCCGCGCACGCGCGGGGCCGCAGGGGTTCGGGGGTGCGGAGGGGGCGCCTGCGCAGACGGGACCGGCTGGCGCGTTCTGGGGGCGCTGCGGCGGCGAACCCCGCGCAGAGCGGAGCGGCCGCCGGAGATGCCTGACGTCTCGGTGTGAGCTGCGGCCGGCGGCGCCATGGACCGGGCCAGGTCAGCCTCGGGCGCCCGCGGCACGGCCCCTCCTGGGTCCCGTCCTCCCCGGTAGCGGGAGCCGGTGTGAGGTCTAAACGGCGGTCGGAAGGGGGGGGGGGAACCCAGGACCGAAACGGTCTTTGTTTGGGGGGATCGTGGGGTCCCCTTGGGCCTGGCGGCGCGCGGCTCGGCTGTGCGTAATGGGATGGCGCCCGGGCCCTGGGGCGCAAAGCGCGGCTTCCTGGCGGGGCGTCCCTTTGTCCTTGAGCCCGCGGGCCCGGGGTGGGGGCGGGGGGCCCTGCCACGGCGGCGGGGGCGGGGTGGGGAGGGGGCGGGTGGGCGGGCGCGGGGAGGGGGATGCGGGTGGGCTGACCGCGGTGGCGTGAGGGGGCGGAGCGTGGGCGCTCTTAATGGCCCCGGCGGCGAGGGGCAGCCACAGCGGCGCTCGGAGGGTCGGCGAGCCCCTCGGCGGGCGAGGCCCAGGTGCGAGCGGCGGCGGCCGACTGAGCGCCCCGCGGAGGAGGCGGCGTGGCGATGGGGTCCGCGGGGTTGGCCAGGGGATCCAGGGGATCCGGGGCTGCGGCGCCATGGCGGAGGCGCTCGGTGCTGGGGCCGCGGTGGCGATGGTGGCGGCGGTGCGATTGCGGTCCGGGGGTTGCCAAGGCGGTGGCTGCGGTGGCGGGATGGCCGCCCGCCCGCCTTGCGCTGACGTCACTTGGAGAGAAGGTCCGATTGTCGGGGACCCGGGGGGACATTCTGTGTGTCGTGGCGAACTGGTGCCCCCCTTGCGCAGAAGGGGCGGCCGCAACCGTGGGAAAGGGTTCCCGTGCTTATATTTGGCTCCTGGATCCTCCGTCGCATGGTCCCTGCGGTGGAGGGATAGCGACTCGGTGTGCGAATAGGGACTCGGTGTGCGAATGGCTACTCGGTGTGCAAATAGGGACTCGGTGTGCGAATAGGGACTCGGTGTGCGAATGGCTACTCGGTGTGCAAATAGGGACTCGGTGTGCGAATGGCTACTCGGTGTGCGAATAGGGACTCGGTGTGCGATTGCGGACTCGCTGTGCGAATGGCGACTCAGTGTGCGTTTGGGGAGTCCATGTGCGAATAGGGTCTCGGTGTGCAAATAGGGACTCGGTGTGCGAATAGCGATTCGGTGTGCGATTGGGGACTCGGTGTACGATTGGGCACTCGGTGTGCAAATAGGGACTCGGTGTACAATTGGGGGCTCGGTGTGCAGAGCTGGCTCCTGGCATCGCGAGAACGTGCCCAGTGTTTCGGGGATGCGATCCCTGGTTAGTCTTTGCCGCTTCGGGGACAAAGGCTTTGGGTATAAGGCGCCCGAAGGCGGGCTGGGTGCGCGGACTTGGGTGGCGCCTCTCAGCCTTTGTGCAGCGCCTCAAAGATGGCCGCTGCCGCAGTGGCGCGGGGCGTGCAGGGCGCAGGCGCCAAAGGCAGGGGGACCGCCGCCCACCGCTCCCAGTGCCGCAGTGGGGGAGGTGCGGAGCCCGGCGCCTGCGCAGAGCCGAGGGGGCGGGCCCTCGGGGGCGGGCTGATGCCCCCCTCTCC
This sequence comes from Myotis myotis, assembly GCF_014108235.1. Taxonomy (NCBI): domain Eukaryota; kingdom Metazoa; phylum Chordata; class Mammalia; order Chiroptera; family Vespertilionidae; genus Myotis; species Myotis myotis. The sequence continues at coordinate 2,074,744 of NW_023416344.1, read as the reverse complement.
AAAGTGCCGCAGTGGCAGAGGGTGCGGCCCTGCGCAGGCGCATCGCACTGCAGTGGGCGGGCTTCAGGGAGGGCTTCTGCGCAGGCTCCGCCCGGCGCGGCGCGCAGCCACGCCCATCGCCTCTTTAAAGCCGCTGCCTTCGGCTGCAGCCGCGCAGTCGCGGGAGGGAGGCGGCAGGATGCAGGCGGGCTGGCGCGGCCTCTGCCACGCGGCAGCCCCTCCCCGCCGCACAATGTGGAGGGCGAGGAGGCGGGCGCTTTGTGCAGGGGCGACCCCTGCGTGCGCTGCCCGCCTGGACGAGCACCCAGAAGAGCGAGGAAGGTAAGGCAGCCGGTTTTCTGACTCCCCAGAAAGTTCTTTTTTTTCATTTTTGCAGGTTTGCCCTTGGAGTGCATGCTGAGCGCCCTAACTAATTGTTCTCTCTCTGCAGAGCGGATCCAACAGCCTTCCTTGTAGCGGCTCCTCCTATAACACTTTCCCCTTTCCAGGTTTGGGGTTCCACACGGAGGCACCCCTGGGAGTCGGGAGCGGTGCTCGGTCCTCGGGGAGTCCGTGCATGACGTCACCTTTCCAGAGGGGTGTCTTAAGGGGGGTCGGGGATCAAGGGGATAGCCGAGGGGAGAAGCTGAAAAGCAGGGGGAACGGCCCGGGTCGGTGGGGGTACCTGGGGCTTTTTTGTAAATTAACGTCTGCGATGCATCATTCTTGCAGTGGGGGGCGGGCGCCAGGAGAGGTCCTTTGAAAGGATATTGGGGGGCTCTTAAAGGTTTTTTTTCCAGGATTTAGGTGTGGCCCCCCCTTTTTCCCCTCATCCCTCGCCCCCAGGACATCTGGTTGTGCGGGGCTGGGAAGGAATTTCACTCAGAAACGGCGTCCGCCCGGGGCGGGCTTTGTTCTGGGCGCTTTGTCCTCGGGGAGGAGGGGTGGCGGGCCCGGGCTGGCGACGCAAGGACGGCGCCCATTTATTATGTCAAGCACGGCCCCGCCTCCCACCTGCGAGTTGGCTTCGCGGGAGACGTGGCGCGGGGAGGGCCCTGGTCGCCCGCCCGCCAGGAGCCCCGGGTGGCGGCCCCCGAGGACCGTGCGGACGTGGCGGGGCGGGGCTTCGGGGGGCCGCGCTGGGCGGGGCCGGGGAGCCCGCGGAGGCGAGCTGGTGCCTTTGGGCGATTTGACACATTATTTGACCCTTTCTTTGGGCCTCGACGTCGAGGCTCCTTTGTCCCCGCCACGTCGGGGCCGCGCAGGGGAGCCCGTTCTTTGTCCTGGGCCTCGGGCCGGCCCCCAGAATCCTCCGCGCGGGGTTTTGTTCTGGGCGAGCCAACGGGTTTTCTCACGTTTGTGGGAAAAGCTGCGGGCGGGTTCGCACCCAGTGTCCTTCGCTTGCAGTTTGCAGGTTTTTATTGAGATTTCAGCAGTTGGATTTTACTGATTTTTTTGGGGGGGGGCGGTGGGTTTTGAGGATATAATGAGGAAAATATTATGGTTTGTTAAACATTAATTAGGAAAGCTATTGTGGGATCTTAATCTGCTGTGTATTGGCAGGTTTTTTTTTAAATTTATTGGGAAATAAACTGCATTGTGTGTCTAAAACAGCATTTCCCGCCTTAAATGCCTAATTCTGAGAAATGTTGGTTTCTGGGGGTGCGATGCAGGAAAGGAAGATCGTCAACGTGCGGGCAGAACACACTTCACTTTTCCCAAATTCACACATTTTGCGAGTGTGGGGGTTGGCGAGAGGGCATCCTGGTGTTTTTATTAATTAGTTGTATTACAGCTGCGGTGTGGGGCCGGCCAAGGATGCATTTCCGCCCTGGGGGCGCTTGTGGGGTGCGCCCGAGGCCCCCACTGCCGGCGCCCAGGTGCGCGGGGCGGCCTGCAGGTCCATGGGCGGTTTTCCCCGAGGACAGGGCTGAGCGCCTCCCTGGTCCGCGGGAGGGCGGCTGCCCACGGGTGTGCCCGTCCCTGGAGGGTGGGCTCCCGCCGCCCCGCCTTGACGGGGGAGCAGAGGCTTTTCGTAGCCGCGCACCAGACGCGAAAGTCGCGGGGAGGGTCTCCTTGGTCAGAACAAAGCTTCACCCGCAGGACAGGCTGGGGGGGGATGGCGCCCCTTTGTCCGCGAGGGCGTCAGCTCAGGGCTCGGGTGGGGAAGCTCCGCCTCCCGAAGCGCTTTCTTCTGTCCGCCCCGAGCCAGCGGTTTTCAAAAGTTAGATTCCGACGGGCCCTGAGCCTGCCCACAGGAAGGGCCACGTGGCGGGTTTGGCGCCCGCGGCGGCCATTTTGTGAGCCGGCGCCATCTTCGGGCGGCCATTTTGAGCCGCTTCCCCGGCGGCCATGTTGGGCGGCCATTTTGTGAGCTGGAGGCGGCGAGGCCCTAAGATGGCGGCCGTGGCTCCCGCCTCCCTTTGTTCCGGTTCGTCCTGGCAGGGGGCGCCCCGGGCTTTTCACTTAAAATGGATGCCTTTTCTCCCCTAACGAAGCCCCTTGTCTATTAGGGACGTTTTTCAGGCCACTTCCCGTCCACGTGGCAGTGCCCGGGCCGAGGCTCTGTCTGCGGAGCGCGCGGGCTGTCATGGGGTGGCGAGGGCGGTGTCCTCCCGCTTGTGCTTCACTTTCTGACCCCCAGGTCCCCGCGGGAAGGCGCCTTGTGGGAGGGCGAGACCCGGCCCGTAGCTCCAGGGCCCAGGGCCCAGCGCAGCTAACGCCCCCCTGTCCCCCGCAGGGACCGCCTGCCCCAGCGACGGCCCGAGCAGCAGGCGCCCGAGGCGGCGGTGCAGGTGAAGCGGCGCAGGACGGCCTCCCTGGGCGCGCGCGTGTGAGTCCCCCTGTCCCCGCGCCACTTCCCCTCCTCCCCCCCCCAGACCCGGAGTCAGGCACCCCCAGCCCCGCAGCGCCCCCTGAGCAGGGAGTGAGCCCCGCCCTCCTCCCCCAGACCCGGAGTCAGGCACCCCCAGCCCCGCAGCGCCCCCTGTGCTGGGAGTGTGAGCCCCGCCTTCCTCGCAGGGGGGAGGGGCCCTGCCCCTGGCCACGCCCCCGCCGCTGGCACCGCTCTCTCCACGGCCACGCCCACGAGGCCACGCCCCCGGGGAAGGGCTGGGCCGCCCGCTGACTGTGCTCACTGTGCCCGCAGGTGCCCGCTGAACCCGCGCCCGTCCCCGCGGCAGCCCGCGCCCCTGGTGGACTTCCTGGACTTCCAGGCGGAGCTGCGCCAGGCCTTTCTGGCCGAGACGCCCCGGGGCGGCTAGAGCCCGCGCCCACCGCCCGCCAGAGCGCAGAGCAGGTTTGAGCCGCGAGGCCCGTGCGGCACCGGGGCCATGGGCGGGCCTGGGGGTGTCACTGGGCGGGGCTCTCAGGAGCAGGAAGGCCCTCCCTCGGCCTCTGCTCATAGGGGCGTCTCCACTTGCACGTGACCTTGACAGGAGAGCGCACAGACACCCGCTGAGTAGCTGCTAATGAATGTTCTAGAACCCTCCGTTCCAGCTGGCAGTTTGCATAGAGCAGGGCCTTGCTCTGCGTTAAACAGCCACTGCGGGTGCGTGTGCAGACGGCACAGGGAGGGAGAAGGCGCATGGCTAAGGCACGTGCGCAGGGTCTGCGGAGGAGCACATTCATTAGCAGGTGCAGCAGGTGCCCCGCCTTTCGGGTTGCCCGCCTCCCCTTTGTGTTCGCACCCATGTACTCCCATCAGCGACATGTAATAAAGACATTTCCCATGATGCCATGTGCTGTCCGTTTATTTGCTGTATGTCTCTTTCTGTTGGTTGCTTGTATTTTTAGGAAAAATCCATTCCATGTTTTAATTCTGATTTAATGCTTTGTTTTTCCTTTGTGACTTTGATTTAAGATTGGAATTACCTCAATGCAAAGGGTTTAATATGTGCTTTTTAGAAACAGATGAAGGGGGTTACAGGTGAGTTTTCTTTCACAATTCCTTTTTCTGTTTTTAAATATTATTTCTCAACTCCAATTACAAAGCCTGATTATGGGTACATTTCCAGTTGTAAGCCAAGGAGACAGTATTTTAGATGCCCGAGCCTGTGAAGTTGCCTGCCCGCGGTCTGCAGTGGTGTCCACATACACTGCGGCCACAGAGCCCACCAGACAGGGCTGGTTCTGTCCCCGTCCCAGAGCACGGGGTCTGCCATGCCCACAAGCAGTTAGACAGGGTTTCCTGCCTCCTGGTCAGGGAGACAGGCAGCTCCTACATAGATCGTGTCCATCAGACCCTGACGCCTGCAGGCCGAGCAGGGGCCTTGAGATAAGCAGCTTGCCTGCCTGTCAGTCCACGTTCCTGACTGGGCCACACCCATGTGCTTGCATGTGGTCTGGTTGCCTTGGCAACCATGGCAGGAGGGGAGGCAGAGAAGGAGAGGCTGGTGGGGACGTTAGAGAAGGGGCATTAAGCCAGCAGGGTGGGGCTTCGGGTTCAGGGTCAGGGCCTGCATTAAAGTCAGCTCTGCATGTGAACGGTGATCATACTTACTTCCGCATTATTAATCTAAAGCATGTGAGTGATAGCCAATAAAATGGAAAAGTAAACCCCCAACTTCATGCCCACCAAACAGCACGAGGTTGGAATTTATTTTTCCCACTTGATTTTGTTTTGAAAATGTAGGTAGGGGTGGGATCATGCTCTTAAAACTTAATTTATTTTCTATTTATTTCACTGACATGTATGTCATGAATGATCATTTTTTACATCGCTTGCATGATTATCATTTATAGTAAATAAATGATAGTCCACCCTGCTGTACATTTCGTTATTTTCCTACTTTGCTATGCTAGAGCCTTGGTTCTGTATTTTTCAGATTCATTGGCATCTTAAATGAGGGTGAAGTCTGGCGGGCAGTGCAGGGTGTAGTGTTAGGATGACAGTCTCTGGCCATCAGAACGAAAGCTGATAGCAGGACCACTTCGGAATCTTACTCTACTTGACTAATAAAACAGCCAAAAAAGGAAGCTCTGTAGTTTTACCTGGAGTTTCTCTGCAGGGAAAAGTTTTCTATTTATTTACTTGCTAAACTTTTTTTGCACATTCATGGTGAGGGTCTTTTTTTGCCAGTTCAGATGAGCAGGAAGGAATGTGTCTTGGCAAAACCAGGCCATTCTGTGACTTGCAGAAGCTTTTGTTTCTCATGCAGTTTACTAAGTCCACACTTTCCCAGAAGTTTGAGAACTTGCGAGGGTGCCAGGTGTTAGACCAGGGACCTGAGTGCAAGATTGGGGAGGTGCCCTGTGATGGGAAGAGCACCCACAGCTGGTGCAGCGCGAGGTGACGCCATGGAACCTGGCCTCTTGTTCCACAGGCATTTGTTCCCCTTCACCATTGACATCAAGTGGGTCCTGGTGCACAGCGATGTCTTCTCAGGAGGTGTTGACAATTATGGGACCTAAATTTAGGGTCAGGAGAGAACTATGCTTAAACTTCCAGTCCTCCCATTAGAGAAAGAGGAGATAGCTGGCGCTTTTATAGAGAATCCTCTCACTAGTCACCTACAATGTACTCACGTGGGTTTGGGTCAGTAACTATCTTTACATAATTTTTTTTTTTAAATATTGCACATCAGACATGGGAACATACAATCATGCTTGTCTCAGGGCATACCTGGGTGATGGGAGAGAAGCTAGAATTAAGTGGGGTGTAGATGCTAGAAATAAAGGTGTTGGAGCCGTGTGGACAGGGTGGAAGTGTGATGCCTTGCAGGGGAAGCAAGGTTCTGGAGGAAGGAATTTTATGAGCAATTTGGTATCAGACTGTTAAGGTGAGATGACTAGGCATGAACTTGGGGCCAGAGCACAAAGCACTTGTAAGGAGAGCAAGACAGTAGCTGCAGAAAGAGCTAAAGGCTTCATTGGGACCCTGGGCAGCTGCAGGGTGAAGAGTGGATGCGGGGGTGGGGGGTGAAGAGATGAGGGGGCGGCAGTGACCAGGCTCAGTGGCAGGTAAGGGCTGTAGGGATCATATGTAAACTCAGGCCCACGCAGCGTATTGAGGGTAAACAGGAAATGGGGTTTGCTGGGAGCCTGGGGCTGTGAGGTGTTTGAGGGGTGCCTTTTCCAGTGATTTCCGAGCCGAATGGATGGCGGCAGCTCGACCCCGCTTTCCTCTGCAGGCGCCCCCTCTGCCGGAGCTCCTGCCAGCTTGCTTGTGCGTAGCAGAGCCCGCGTCACCCCTTTGTCTGTAGCCTCCCCTTAGGTCTCAGATCCCACACTTTCCTGTGCACGTGGACGTGGTGGCACCGCAGCCATGGTGAGCCTGGCACGGGCAGGGGCGTGGGCTGGGGAGGGCACCGCGAAGGTCAGCCAGAGCCTGGGCAGCTGCTGCTAGACTGTAACAGTGAGAGGGTCTATCTAGAGAGATGGGGGGGCCTCCCCAAAGGGCCACAGAAGGTGCTGGCATATTAGTAAGATCTCAGAGGGCGACTCAGAAACCTCTGGGAAAGGAGCTGTAATCACAGGCCACGAGGATGGCCTTAAGGCAGCGGTTCTCAACCTTCCTCACGCTGCGACCCTTTAATCCAGTTCCTCATGTGGTGGTGACCCCCAACTTCATTGTTACAAATTGAACATAATGAAAGCAGAGTGATTAATCACTAAAATAATACGTAATTATAGATGTGTTTTCCGATGGTCTTAAGGCGACATCTGTGAAAGGGCCCTTTGACCCCCAAAGGGGTCAAAAACCCATAGATTGACAACCACGGCCTTAAGGGAACCCAAGAGATGGGGTGGGGGTGGCAGTGCCTCGCGACACAGGAGGGTGCTGTGACCGGGTGCAAAGCTGCAGGAGGAAAGGCCCTGGGAGGAGAGTGAGGAACCAGGCTGGGGGTTAGACAGGATGGGAGTCCATGGGGGGGGGGGGTCAGGTTGGGGCAGGGCACAGGCAGGTTCTGGGAGGAGGGTCCTCAGCAAGAGGGGCCCAGGCCACATGGGGAAGGCCAGGGGAGACACAGGAAGGAGGGAACAGGGGAGACTCAGGAAGGAGGGAGGCAGCTGTGGACAAGAGAACCCCTGTCCCCGCAGACGGTGGGCAAGAGCAGCAAGATGCTGCAGCACATCGACTACCGCATGCGCTGCATCCTGCAGGACGGCCGCATCTTCATCGGCACCTTCAAGGCCTTCGACAAGCACATGAACCTGATCCTCTGCGACTGCGACGAGTTCCGCAAGATCAAGTAAGGCCGCGTTCTCACGGGGTCTCTTCAGTGTTGCGTTGCTGTCAGAGAGAAGGGGGAGAAATAGGAAGAAACCTCCCTGATCATCATTGATCAGGTGCCCCCCGCTCGCCCTGACCTCCAGGGTCGGGTGGACCTCAGCCAGGGAGGCACACCAGCCAGACACTGTCTGTCCACTCTGCTCAGAACAGGGACCACCCACCCACAGTGAGTCCTGTGGAGGCCACTGTCTGTCCAGCCTCCTCTGCTCCGTGGGAGGGGCCTGGTGGCCTCTCCCGTAGGAGCACGGGTCCTGCTTCCTCACCCTGCAGTCCTGCTGCTGACAGGAGAGGTCACTGGCACCCATTTCCATGGCCCTTGGTGGGAAAGGGGAGGCCAGGATGTCACGTGGTTAATCAACCTCCTCTTTCTCTGTTGGTGCTGATTACTGTCCCCTTCCTTCGTGGTTACCTACGACGTTCAGTTAAACGTGATTTTAAGAGCTTCCCGTGGTCACACAGTGAGGCTTTCATTGCCTGATGGTCTTAGCCAGTCAGTTGCGTCTCTTCCACAGAGAAGGGTCTGCGTGTTGTTTCCTTGGTTAGTTCTCCTTTTGAGAGCGCGCTCGGTCCCGGGGTGACTGAGACAGACTCCGGTTTACAGGCCAAAGAACGCCAAGCAGCCCGAGCGAGAAGAGAAGCGGGTGCTGGGCCTCGTGCTGCTGCGCGGGGAGAACCTGGTGTCCATGACTGTGGAGGGGCCTCCCCCCAAAGACGTAAGGACAGAGCAGGGCAAGCAGACAGGGATGGGGGCGGGGTGGGGACAGCACAGGGGGCGCTGCTCTACCGAGCACAGCAGGCACCGGGGGTCCTAGGCCCACGTGCCCCAATCTGACTGCACGCCTGGTGGTGAACACGGAACTGTGCTGGGTGCCCCATAGATAAGGGGGCTTTTGTTTGCTGTCTTGGGCAGCCCCATAAAATAGCAACTTTTGATGAATTAGCAGCTAAGCTGCAGGTGCCTGTGGTGTCCTTTAACAGGACAGGAGACTGAGGGTGGGAAATAGGAGGATGGCGTCGCGCTGGTGGTCCTTTGACTTCAAGCTATTCCTGGTTTCAGACTGGCATCGCTCGCGTCCCCCTGGCCGGGGCTGCAGGAGGCCCTGGGGTTGGCAGGGCGGCTGGCAGAGGCGTCCCAGCTGGCGTTCCTATTCCACAGGCTCCTGCGGGACTAGCAGGCCCTGTCCGAGGGGTAGGGGGACCCTCCCAGCAGGTGAGGAAACAAGAAGTCTGATGCTCTGGGGGCTGTGCCCAGAGCCAGAGGAGTGGGCGTGAGCTCAGACAGGGCAGCCACAGTGCGGAGCTGCCACAGGGCCTGTGCGGTAGGGGGCATGTGCGATGGAGGAGGTACTGGCGCTGGAGCAGTGTTCTAACCTGTGAATGGGACTTGCACGAAGGGCTGTGGGTGTCAAGACATCAAATGCTCATCACCCCCATTGATCTTCTGTCTGAACGAGGGAGGACGGGCATGACCGGGTGTCTCTGGCGTCCTCTCCAGGTGATGACTCCACAGGGACGAGGCACTGTTGCGGCTGCCGCGGTAGCGGCCACGGCCAGCATTGCTGGAGCCCCGACTCAGTACCCCCCGGGGCGGGGGACACCCCCCACCCCTGTGGGCCGGGCCACCCCCCCTCCAGGTAAGGAATTGATGGGGGTAGGTCTGGCAGCAGAGCATCATGGACAGGAACCGGGGACAGATGCCCATCTTCGCCTCCTGGCGTCCAGGGGCAAGGCTTCAGGGTGTCTGAGTGGCGGATGGCGTCTCGGCCGCGTTGGTTGCAGCTTTGTCGGTTCATATATTTTGAATTTGTTGGTCATTCCTGCTGTTTTCCTGTCCTAGGCATTATGGCTCCTCCACCGGGTATGAGACCACCCATGGGCCCACCCATTGGGCTTCCCCCTACTCGAGGGACCCCGATCGGCATGCCTCCTCCAGGAATGAGGCCCCCGCCCCCCGGGATCAGAGGTGAGTTGGCTCAGAGGCCCCTGGATTCCAGGTGCGCCCCTGATGATTGTCTCATGCGGTCTTGTTTATCTTCCAGGTCCACCGCCCCCAGGAATGCGTCCACCAAGACCCTAGGCTACTGTTGTCCTTAGTCTCTCTCTGCACTGTGTCTCGTGAAACTGTAGCGTGTTTGTGAGCTGTCCTGCCGCACTGATAGTCACTAATAAACGATAGAGCAACACACTGAGGGCTGTGTGCATTCCTTCCGTTGGTTTGTTGAGGTCAGAGTGACACGGGCCTTCTCTCCTGTTGGATTTATCCTGTGGGGCGAGGTGAGGCCTGCTGAGCCATGCACTCGGGGCCTTGCTCTCAGGACATGGTGTTGCGTTCTAACCTTCGCGCTGTGCCTTGGCGATTGTAACAGCCTCCACACGCATGCGTTTAGGTGGTGAGCTGACAGGCACACGGTCTCTGTACCTGTTGGGCCCTACATACCTGCAGGGCTGGGATGGGCTGAGGGCTTGTGAGGCCACGGAGAGAGGAAGCTGACGGGGATCACGCCTGAGGAACAGGAAGCCCGCCCTGGTCTGCTTATCCAGGGCTCTGCCTGTGACCAGTGGCCATGATCTGGGAGTGACCACCACTTCCTGCCCACAGGTAAGGACTCACACTTCAGCTTTGGGCAGGCTGGGTAGGGGGCAGGGGCTCCTGTTAGAGCAGCGGTTTTCAACCTGTGGGTCACAACCCCTAAGACCATTGGAAAACGCATAATTACATATTGTTTTTGTGATTCATCACTATGCTTTAATTATGTTCCATTTGTAACAATGAAATTGGGGGTCACCACAACGTGAGGAACTGTATTAAAGGGTCGCAGCATTAGGAAGGTTGAGAACCCACTGTATTAGAGGGACGTGGTGCTCCTCAGACCCTAAAGGACAGTGGGCACTACGTCCAGTGTGTCAGTTGGGTTTGATGATGGAGCCCAGAGGTGTGAGGAAAAGAGCTAAGAAGGAACCAGTGTCAGACTATGCAGTTACGGACGTGTAATTACTTACAAAGGGGACAGGGAGGAATCTGGGCTTAGACTGCAGTTAGGAAACCAGGGACCCTCGATGTGTAACTGGTGAATGGGATTAATTCAGCAACGCGGGACTGGGCTGACTGTATGTCTGTTTTTTCCAGCACAGGCTTGTTGGCCTCCATCGCCTTTTCACACAAGACGAAGGGGAGCTGCAGGGCCTGCGGATGGCCTGCCAGGTAAGCAGCACACAGCCTGGCTTCCTTCCCTCAGCAGCCGAGAGAGCACAGCCCTGATACGACGTAACTGTGGTATATCAGGACCCGTTTTCTGGGTGCTCTGCTCTGGGAATACCGGAGGATTATTTGTGCGAATTCAGGACATCTGACTGCAGGGAGTCTGCAGGCAGGGGGCCTTTAGGTTTTGGTCACACAGCTACTGGAGGCAGACATCTTGAGATGCCAGCCAGAACCCTGCTGCTGGGAGGGTCTTCGTCTGTAAAGCGTCTGTAAAGGCACACGACACTTGGGAGTACAGGGTGTTGCCATAGATTCAAGTAGGAGTCTGCCTTAAGGCTTTGTTTTTTGGGTATTCTTTGTTTAATTAACTGATTTATTTTTATTTTTTTGAATATATTTTATTGATTTTTTTACAGAGAGGAAGGGAGGAAGGGAGAGGGATAGAGAGTTAGAAACATCGATGAGAGAGAAACATCGATCAGCCGCCTCCTGCACATCTCCTACTGGGGATGTGCCCGCAACCCAGGTACATGCCCTTGACCGGAATCGAACCTGGGACCTTTCAGTGCACAGACTGACGCTCTATCCACTGAGCCAAACCGGTTTCGGCTAACTGATTTTTTTTTAATAAAAGGATATCACAGCCCCACAATGCTTCAAGCTCTGGGCAAGGGCTTGTGTTCATTTTCAATAAAACTTTATTGCTTTCATCAAGTAGGTCATTATAGTTCATTATAGTTGCTGCTGAATCGTGAGGTTTGCAAGGCTATCACCCATTGATACATTGCCAGGTGTCGTCTTAGTCATAGTTGCCGCCTACTTACCTTGGGCCTGGCACCCGGCAGTAATGCTGAGGATTTGAGTTGTATGAAGCCAGTGGACAAGGCATGATGGGGGTGGGTGGGTGGCACAATACAACCTGTCCCGGCTCACAAAGTCCCTTTCTGCCCCACAGTGACACCTGGACAGGAGGGATGCGACTCGTGTCCTGCTGAGCCAGCACTGCCACACCTGCCCTTCGGACAGACCCGCCCCTCCAGGTAAAGTAACCGCGCACAGAAACGCCCGCGTGCATTGCAAAGGCCATGGCTAGGTTCATGATGACACAGGACCTTGTCTGAACTTCATGATCTCAAAACATGAGCTTGGATGTGTCACTGAAATCTAGTCATGCGCCTCACACACACCTAGCACACCTGGTCAACAGGAAGTGTTGGCTTGACATGACAACTTAGCATACTTTCCATGGCAGTTAACACACGTTCGTTCCTCAGAAACATCTTTCCGTACAACCTTCACACGCATTTCAAGCGCATCCTTTTCTCTTCTGTACATATTTGTGCTGTTGGAGGCAACAAAGGAGGCACACCCACGGACCCCGACAGGCACACGTGTGGAGGGAGCGGATGCCAGGCATGGAGACTGCCCACCCGCCTGGGATGGAACGTCGACACCCGCGTTCTCGGTATCTAGTGGTGGCTAGGTGAAGGCCTCACGTTGACCAACATGCCGGCTGTATGGAACATGCCTTGCCATGGACACAGCTCCTGTTTGAGGACAATTGATCTTGTCTGTAACCTAGATCAGCGATTTTCAACCCATGTGCTCTGAAATTTTTAAAGCATGTAACTCGCCCTCCCTTAAACCATCAAATAGAAAATTATTAGAATCCACGCAACAATGGCTGTTCAGTATGAATTAATCAAAATTATACTTATCTTTAGGTCAAATTGGCAAAAATTGTATATTTTGGTGGCCCACTGAATTTTACTAATTGGCTTACGTGCTATGAAATGAGAAAGGTTGAAAATCGCTGCCCTAGGTTTAAGGTCTTACACAGTAAATGTTCAAGAAATGTGTGGCATTAACTAGTTTTCTAATGTTAACGGTACAGCCCTTACAAACCTTCAGTGACTCCCCCACAGTGGAAACATGTGATGACAATCCAGGCCTGTCCCACCCAACTCCATGCTTGATCTCTAAAAGGAGCCCCCTGCTCCCAGACAGGGCCGAGCTGTGGTGCCTGCAGGGACACTGTAGCCATTGTAGCCCGGAAGTCCTGCTTGAGGTCACAGGGCAGTGAGAGGACGCGGCTTGCTTAGCGCAGAGCAGCAGCATTTGACATCAGTCCCAGGACACCGATTCTGGAGTGAGCGTGGGTGAATGAATGCCTTCAGGAAGTCAGGCTCTGACAACAGGCGCTGGGCAGTCAGGAGGGACATCAGGTGTGGCTGCCATTTAATTCTCAAGTTGTAGTGGAAGAAGCCTTACGTGACTTCAGTCTTTAGCTAAAGGACATAGCTGTGCCCCATGGCTCCTGCCTTCAGTAGCATCTTTGTCATTCAGCAACTTGGTGAGCTTCTCTACCTGATTTCGGCATCTTGGTCATTATGTAGCATCTTTATCTTATTGCAGCTTCTTAATCTTTATGTAGCATCTCAATCTGATTGCAGCATCTTTGTGTAGCATTTTATCTTATTGCAGCATCTTTGTCATTATGTAGCCTCTTTATATCATTGCAGCTTCTTAGTCTTTATGTAGCGTCTCGATCTGATTGCAGCATATTTGTCTTTATGTAGCATCTTTACCTTAATGCAGCTTCTTTGATTATAGCTTCTTTATCTTAATCTTTCTGCAGCATCCTTATCACTTAGCAAGAATAAAGGTAAAATACAGGGTTCCCAATATGAGTAATTTGGTGACATCAGGAAAGGAGCTTGTGCTCTGGCCTCACGGTGACATGTGGGTGGCGTTCCCATAGCATTGGATTTCTTGTGTCAGGGAGAGTGGATTTCATCTGTTCGATCTGACTGACTTTCTTGACCATTCTCAACGACCTTTCCACCTTGATTTTTTTTTACACTTTGGAATACTTCAGATTTTCTTCCTGTAGCCTAGGTTCCTACATTGGATTACAACACGTTAGTGGAGGAGAGGAAGTTATCTGTCTGGTGATATTTGGTGTTCCACTTTTCAGTTGGGACAGTTGGCTTGGGGAAGTGGATTCTAAGATATTTTCTTGTAAGACACCAAAGGTCTCAACTTGATTCCAACAGATTTCTGGGTGTTTCGTGGTCTTTGATCCCCAGGTGTCACTTGAATGAAATTGCTGTCAAAGATGGCTGATGAGTCAGTCACTCACTCTTGTAGGCCAGGGCCTTCCTGATGGTAGAAATGTACAGTCCACAGGCATAGCCTTCAACCAGGTGCACTTGCTGTTGGTAAGACGTGGGCTTGACTCATGATGAGCTATGTTGTCTGAAGTGAATGACGTGAAGGTCACCCGAATACTCTGAAGTCCAGCCAAAGTGTCCATCCACGCACGTGGGCCGCACATTTCTTTAACATCCGTTTGTAGGCTGTACATTTCACCAGGCTTCCCATCAACATGGCAGGCTAGTCAGAGAGAGGAGGGCGCCGTGGGCTCTCATCCCCACCCACCACATCTGCCGTCTCACTTTGGAATTTCCCATCATGCATTTCAAGTGATACCCTCATGACAGCCTCACTGGTTCCCACCTTGGACCAGAGCTTCCTGAGCCCGTGGCCCCAGCCCCTTGGAGCAGCTCCAGTTAGCACAGGAGCCAGAAAGTGCCAGTTGGTTGACACCTTGCTTTTGTCTGAGATGAGTTTACTTTTTCCACCTACACTCAGAGGGAGCCCTTTCATTCTTTTCTTAGTAAGTCACCACCTTTTGCATCTTGGCAAGATGTAGATGGAGATTCAGTTGTTGGCTCAGATTCAAGGGGCCGTAATAGGCGTTAGCAGTGGGTGAATCTGAGCCCAGGAGAGGAACGGTTTTGCCAAAATGCCATGCATTCTTCGGGGTCTTCACGTCATTCTTTCACATCTGCACCATCTGTCTTGTGTGAGTAATGGATCTTATGACCTGAGATTGACGTTCTATGGCTAAGTGCTTGTGCTTCGCTTGTAGTAGCTCTTGTGAGGGTTGAATAGTAATTAAACAGGTATTTAGGAAAACCTGTATAAAAAGTTACCATGGACAGTTGAATGTATTAAGACCTTATCCTTAAATAGTCACCTTAATTTGTTAATGCATGTGTGTGAGTGTGTGTAAATAGTGTGGGTGTGGATAGTGTGGCGAGTGAACAGCTTTTAGTGGAAAGCTGTTGGGGTTCCAATTAATTACATTCTTTGTAAAGTAAGTTAGACAAGTATTTTCACAGTTCTTTACCTTGTTTAGTTCCAGTTGTCCTACCAGATTTTTTTTTTTATATTTACTACCTCAGAGACATGCTTGGTTTCTCTTAGAGAATTGAGAGAAGTAAGATGCCCTTTCTACTAACTGAATTACAGTGGGAACATCAGTTGAGTGAGAAAGGAAAGGAGGGAGTTAACGGTCTTTTGACCTTGGACGTTGGGTGCCAGCTAGGGTGGTCCTGACTGCTGAAAGGACACTGGTCATGCTGGCTGAGAACCATCCAGAACATCCATCCGTTCTTGAGGGGCACGAGGCCTAGAGAGAATCCCTACACAGCACTGGGAAGGCCGAGATGGAGAGGGAATGAGTGGTGGGGGAGGGGAGTGCAGGGAGGAAGGAAAAGGGAGGGTTTAAAGGGAATCTATCAGGTGTGAAGGGAGACTTCCTTTGTGAGTCTTTGAACATCAGAAGAGGCTGTGTTGGGAGGTTAGGAGTTGGAGGAACCACTGACCTGCCAGTGTTTGATTCAGGGCCTCGTTCTCAGCCAGCCGGGATGGGGGAGCTCCCAGATCCTTTCCTGAGGTGACGGTGTGGCTGGGTTAGTAGAAGGTGAAGGGGTTTGCATCTGCAGCCAGCTGAGATGAGACCAGGCTTGTCTCCAACCTTAGTGCACATGAGAATCAGTCCACGGGCTTGTACAGTTTGTCTGTGGCTGATTCAGTAGGTATAGGGCGGAGAAGGTGACATGCCCTGTTCAGGCACCACACAGAGAACAAATAGCTGGGTTTGATTCAGAATTCAATAGGCATTATCTGACAGCACTGTTGTACAACTGCTAATCTATATGGGATTCATTGTGGCACATTTAAAATTGACTAAGAAATTGGTTGCTTTTTTTCTTGAAACATAATCAGTTAGGATCCAAATTTGTAATTGGCCGGACACTCGGAAATTTGAGAATTGGAAACCCTTTTATCGGAACAAATTGCCAAAATAAATTTAAATTTAGGTACCTGATTGGAGGAAGCAAATTAATTTTGATAATGTCTCTAATAATGAATCAACTACCCAAATATTGACCTCAATTTGGATGAAACTGAACAGTAAAGTTTCCAGAAAACAGTAGTATTCTCAATAGCATGTTTATCTCATAGACATGGTAATTTTTGCCAGATGCTTCCACTTTGGGGGAGTGTTTTATCCAGTTTGTGTTCTGTGTTGGTTACTGAACTGTGCACAACTTTATTACTTTGCATATGGTTGTTGTATTGTAAGCATCCACTCCTGCATCATTTAAAATGGCCATAAACTGGCAATACCAATGAGGTAATGGGTGATGCTATTTTCTAGTGGCAAATTTCAATATGTATTTAATAGCTTGGCTGTAAATATCCTGGTGGCAATATTTGGTATTGATATTGGACTTTTGTAAATATGCTTCTAAATGGGAATAGTGTTACAATGGACTGTTCACTGTTAGTGGCAAACTTTGACATGTTGCCACTTTAGTCGGGGTTTCTCTGTACTGGGAGGTGCTGAGGAGTATGGATGTAGAGAGACTTTGCAGGGACTGAAGAAGGAACCCAGACTAGAAACAAAGAGACCTCTTCTGTGGCTTGGACCGAATACAAAGTGAGCAATCCTGTTGTTTTAGGAAAGTGTGACTTAGGAAGGGACTCCGATGGGAGCAGGGAGACCTCTCTTCTGTGGTTGGACTCAAATGAGCAATCATGGAGGGTTTTTAAAAATTGTGACATGAAGGACCTCAACCTTGAAACAAGGAGACCTCTCTTCTGTGGTTTGGACTCAGTACAATGAGCAATCGTGGAAGACTTAAAAAATGTGACCTATAAAGGAAAGGGACCTAAATGTGAAACAAGAAGACCTCTTTTCTGTGGTTTGGACTCAAATGAGCAATCATGGAAGACTCACAAAATTGTGACTTGTAAAAGGACCTAAATTTGAAACAAGGAGACCTCTTTTCTGTGGCTTGGACTGAAGATAGGGAGAAATCCCACAGGATTTTTTAAAAACTGATGATTTCTATGAGGATAAGTTATGGCAATGATACAAATTTTTTTATTTTTGTAGGATGGCAAAAATGTGTCGTATTTTTCTAATTATCTTTTGCTTAATGTGTAACTCTCTGGTGAGCATGACTGAATGGACTGGGTGTTTCTCAAACTAGTCAGTTAAGGTCCTAGTGAGGCCAAAGGAATATTTAAAATTTCCCATCCCCCTAAAATACGAATCACAATGAGGAAACTGAAAATCAAACACAACTCACTGAGCAATATTTTTGTCTTAGATCGCAACATGGTAAAGTTTGGTAAAATGTTTACATGAAAGAATGGATTGACTTTTCTGATTGTTTCATGGAGAGAAAAATATTAACTCATTGGCCTTAAAGTCAATACTCTTCTCGCTCCAAGACCTCATGTAATTAATTGGCATTTACTATGAATCTGGAGGATAGATTGTACGTCATATTGGGTATGTTGTCAGTTATTGGGTAAAATATATTCATAAAGAAATAAAAGAAAACGTAAGTTTTAGGAAAAATTTAGCTTCCACTTTAAATCTAAACTCTTTAATACAGTCCGGACATAACGGCATTTGATTGTGCCTCTGCTGCGTGCAGAGAATTGGGTGACACCATCTTAAATTCAACTTGCCTGTCCATCAGCCAGAGGGATACTAACATTTCAATTTGGCTTCTGTGGAAAGGAAAAGGGTTTTTGTAAAGTCATCCGTCTGTTTCAGTCTAGCTCACTAGAGAATAAAACTTACCTGTTTAAAAAAAAAAAAAAGCAGGTGAACATTTGAACGAATCTCTTGTGCAACCTCTTAGAGATCAAGAGTTCATTGTTATTGAGAGTATACAACTGTTTACTTATTAGTGGTAACCACGGACGTAGCCACATAAAATTATGTAAATACATGTATCATTGTTTAGCTTTTGTAATGTATATAGCATCTTCTACAACTTGCTGTTAAAGAGAACTCGTGGAGCAGTTGTTTTTAAAATGACAAGACCATGCCTGGATCACTCCAAGAAGATTCTGGCCAGTGACCATGTGAAGTCACTCCATGCCATCGTAAACATCACTTCAGAACCACTGCATGATACTTTGCCTGAATTTTAGAGAATTGTAGAAAGCTGCTGCCAACGAGGGGGTGACCAAGGGGCAGGCATTGAACTCAGTTGGGGCCTGAGAACAATGGACAAGGGTATCTTGCCAAAAGTAAGAACCTGCATAGCCAGGTGATTGCTGTTCAGGCTCCGTTAGATGGCTGCTCCGCACCTACCTTTCCAATCGGCAGTTTGACCTCTTTTAACTTTTTTAAACTTCCAGCCGTCGCCTTACTTCTGTCTTCAGATTCTCTCTGACATAATGAACCACATCGTGTTCCAACAGTATTATAAATAAGCAATAATCAGAAGGAGGGGAAAGATTCCATAGACTGGTATTTCCAGCATCTTTTGCCACTCTGAAAACCGGTCATCTTCCACTTGCCACCTCTGAAGATTTGGATTCTCAAAATCTGGGATGTTCGTTCACTCAAACCCCCTGGTCCCCCTAATAATCTCCAGAAGTTTTTACAGCAAGAAACAGTGTTACTGAAAGCCAGGATGATGTACAATGGATGAGCCAGAGATCCCAGCCTGAGGAACTGCCCTGCCTGAGCTAGGGACTCCTGTGGGCATCTCACCCTCATGCAAACTGAAGGGGTCTTTGGCCAGATCAAGAGCCATTCTCCCAACCTAATACGCATTGATGCCTGGGCCAAAAGCATATAGGGACAGCATCCTCATCCCGTATTCCTCCCCACAAAGGTATGTGAAGGACAACATCACGTAGACACAGCCAACCCCGCAGGAATCTGGAGAGGAAGGACACAGAGCACATTCTAATTGACCTAGAAGCTTTACCAGCCACAAAGACAAGAAACACAGATTGATACTGTTTTGACCATCGGTCTTACATTTCATTGGAGAAAATATTTTGTGATGGGGAGTCTCAACTCACCTTCAGAAGGTCTACCATTGAAAGCTGTGTATCTGAGACTCTTGTATAGATGCCTGATGCACAGGTCTCCAGTTTTCTCCAATTCACATTTTAAAAACAACTCAGAATCTAACCCTGCTAAGTACTTTATTGCCCACATAAAGCTGAACAATTGATGGACATTGGTATGGACAATGTTGTTAAAATGTAAATAGAAAATACTCAGTGACTGATGAATGTTAATGAACTGTTGTTGATGTGAGGAGACCAAGAGAATGAAATTCAACATATAATGGTTTCATTTTCTTGTTTTTATTCTTTGTTTACGTTAACTTCCTTGGAATATAAACTCAAGCACAGAGGCCTCCATTTGTAAACAAATCTGTTATTTTTGGATATTTTTGTAACGGTTGCTGTGATATTCAAGCTGGTTTCCTAGGGAAGTTTCTAATACATTTAGTAAAATTGTCTTCTGTATATAGAGTTTTTTAAAGCTATACACAATGCTGGACTCGTTGTTTGTGTGCTCAGGGATAGCAGGAAAGGAAATAGCAAGGCATTAGATATCCATGTGTATAAAAAAGCCAAATATAGTTGCTTTGCGCCATTTCCTAATGTATTGTAATTATTATAACAAGGAGTTTGGTTACGTGTATAGAAGTATTTTAATACATGATGATGAAAATAGAACTGTCAGAATACCTCTGAAAGATGTACATATTAAACCATTAGAATGGACGATTGCTGTGGGACTGGGGGAGGGAGGTTTTGTACACAGCTATCACAGACATGAAAGGCTGCTCTGTGGGTGTAGATATTCCTGTAAATGGTCTTTATTTTGAAATGTATATGTTGCTCTTTGCTTATTACCAAGTGTTATTGCTGTTTATATATATATATATTAGGACTGTTGCGCCATGTTACCAAAGCCATCTTACAGGGATGGCTTACCTCCATGCTCACACGTCTACCTTTAGTTTGTAAATTTTTCGTTTTGCCAGTTGCATTATTAAATGGCCTCATTATTAATTTATTTATGATAACATTTTGTTATAAACAATGTTATTAATGCCTAACATGCAATTTTCAACATGTATATATGTCATTGTAAATTTGTTATAAATATGATCAACTTAATGGGATAGAAGCATTTTTGTTTACCAAAGAGATGTTAGATGTAGCCTCTCTGTGTTCCCTGCATCATTAGGCTCCATTTTCATGTTGTCCTCGGGGTGAGCATAGTGTAATGATCTCTGTTTCATTACATCATCATGCTGGAAATTTCATTGCAACTGTAGGTCTGCTTTCATTGATGGTTTTCAGACATTTATATACAAATAGGACGGGTTTTTTTTTTTTGCATAACTTGGAGAAATCTCTACAAGTGGTATAAAACAGCATAGTTTAGAAAAGTTCATTTGCTGGTGGAAATTGACATAATAGTGAATTGTTTTTAGAACTTATTTCTAGTTGTATAGGTGATTTATGTTTGATGTGGGACGTTAGCAATGGAATATATTAAACCCAAGTTCATTATATGTGGGCTGACAAAAGAATGTGTTTGTATTATATGTATATAGTATACAGTTACACGTTTTTTAAAGCAATAGGAAGTTTTATATTTGCATGTCTTGTTTTTAGATTATTGTATATATCTTTTTGCTTTAAACTTTTAGTTCTTTAAATATAATGATTGTTTACATATTCATATGTGTGTATACATATACACATATATACATGTACATATGTGTATATTAGTGTACAGAACTTTTTTAAAGTCATAGGACAAACAATGGAAGATACTGTGACGCTGCTAGCTATATGGTGGACAAATGTTTTGTTTTATAACATCTGCATTGATAGACACACGTGACTTCTGTTTTGGCAATTAAATTGCTATACTATGTCTAGTCGACATGTATTGTTGGGGGGGGTTATTGCCTTTGTGTTGTATTTTTTTTTTAGTAGGTATTCTTTGTTAAGGTGTAGAAATCATTGTCATTAATGTGTAAATGTGTGTTTTTTTTTCTACCAATCTAGTTTTTGAATGTTAAGTTCTGGAGCCGAGCAGGGAGGTATCTGACTGCTGTATGTATAATAGACAAGTTCCTTACCACATCTTCACTCCTAGGTTTGTAGAAATACCCTGTTTCCACGTGCCCCCGCGCGCGCACACACACGCACACACACAGTACATATGTTAATGTTGAACTAGGGTTAAAAAATGTTTGTTACCAATAGAAGTGTTACTTCACCCCCTAGTGTTGGATATCACTTGGGGTGAATGGGGGTGATTAATCTGACCAGATCTTTGTTTTTCTACCATATACTCTTGTACATGTGCCGAGATTTGTCATTTTAAAAACTTTAAATCTATTTCACCTGAAATTATAGCACATATGCTTTTTTTTGCTTGTTGAAATGGTTCACCAGTCCTGCCTATTTTAATCTTCAAACAGTATTTATCTTTAAAACGCCTGTTCATTGCTGATATACTTTCTAATATCACAACCTATTTGTATAATTAGACTTTTTTTTCTGAATGTTGAACAGGGGTAGTGGATGTTTCTGAACTCATCTCTAATACTCTCTTCATGTCTTTCTGGTTTATGTCTATGACATGGACTCTGTCTATTGCATTGCATGTAGACCACCCACAGTCAAATCCTCTCCCATCACCATCGATTTGGCCCCCATTTTCCTCGACTACCTCTCCACCCACTTCCCAACAACATGGATGGACCTTGAGAATAGGATGCTAAGTGAAATAAGTGGAAAGTATTTTTACCTCACATTTTTATTTAGATGTAAAAGTAGATAGTAACCATGAAATTGTCATTTTATAGAAAAATACCTCAATTTAAGGGCCATGTTGTTATATATTATTTTCCCAGATGTACTGAGGTTCAGGATGGAATTCTTTTTTCTAAAGAACATTTACAGAATCTCTAAGTATATAATCCTGTAAATATTTTATTGTATATTTGTTCCTACCATTGTCTTTCAATAATAACACGGCAATAAAATTAAATGTACAAGATAATTCATTTCCCCCAACATGGAAGAATAGTCTGGCCATCCTAACAAGTATAAATTTAAAACTTAAGATACAGTGTGAATTTGGTGTTTTTTGGATGTGCCAAATTTCCCAATATGTTCCTATTTTTTTATTAAGATTTTTTTTGGAAAGGTGTTTAAAATTCATAGCAAATTGAGGGGAAGGTACAAAGATTTCCCATATACCTCAGTCCCCCACACACATGCAATAATCAACCCAACACATAGGGTAATCTCATGCCTTTTACATCCATAAGGTGACTTTGACATTGACATATATCTATCTTGATATTTGGGTTATTTTCTTACCCTAAATCCTCTGTACTCTGCCTACTCATTCTTCTGTGTTTTTCTCTCTCTCTTTAACATTGAAGGTATTAGTTGCTTCGTTGAACGGATTTTATACTACCTCTTGGAACTATACATAGTTGTGTATGTGTTCCCTTGGTCGCATGACAGTATTCAAGACAACTTTGTAAATAACAGGCAGATACACTTTAATTTCTAACATCTAGTCTTTCCAGATGTATATATTCTCTCAATGTATACTCTTGTAAATAATTCATTGTACAATTCCATGCTTTTATATTCTTGGGTTGTGTGGTGGTTGCTTAGGCTATGTATATATCCTTGCTCTGTGGATTTGCTAGGGGGCGGGTAAAAGGGAGTGGCCCTACACTTTTTGAAATAAGGCATTGTTTAGTGTTTATTCTACATCAAAGACCTCAGTCCTCACTTTGTGGTTGTGTAGCTGATAGGGCATTATGTATTTTAATCATGGGAAATGTATTTTATAGGAATTACACAGCCACAGTCAGGACAATTTTGTAAATAGCAGGCATATATATATAAATACACATCATTTTAAACATCTAGTTTTTCTAGATGCACAGGGAGATTCGCAAAATTTTGTAAATACTTCATTGCAAACTAGCGTAAGTTGGCTTCTGGTATGTTTTGGCAATGTAATAGGTGGTTAGTGAATATCTGCTTCCTAGGCTGTGCTAGCATTCTGGTGTTCAGTGAGTTCCTGGGAGAGGAATCCCAAGATGGCCTACATATCTTCATCTTATTAGGCTCTCATGTGTAAGGAAAGGCTACACCGGGTATGGATAACGGCAGTGACAAACCAGACTTGTATTGTGAAGCTTCAGGGAGAAAGATATGTGACAAGAACTGTCCCTTTGTCACATTCAGATATTCTCAGTGATGTGATCAAACATGGCAGCAACGCACATTGCTAAAGGAATTGCTATGTTGCTAGGCTAGATAAATATTAACACATATGTAACATTAGTTTTAGGGTTTTGGTCTGATAATGCTTTTTTTCTCATTTATTAGCTTCTTGATTTTCATTTTGCTATGAAAGTTATTGTATTCTTACACTTATGAAAGCCAGCCTCATGTTACATGTAAATGTGTTAATTTTGTATGAGATAATTAAGCAACTCTCTATCAATGTTTTCATCTATATGCATCTGTATGAGAGAATTTCACTAGTTATGAATATTTTAATTCTCTGAGACCTTTTTAAAATTTTTTCTGGTGAATTGTTACATTTGAATGTCATGATTAATGTTGAAAGTGTATTGTATCTCAGTTGCCTGTAATGTACATTATGAAAGTTTCTTAGAAAGGTGGTCCAATCCAGTATTGATTAAAGTATAGATCATCTCTGAACAGCAGTTTGGCAATGACAATCAAAATTGAATGCGTAAAAGTGACTGCTGTGATTTTATCTGTTCCAAATCAAATTTACAAAGTTGAAGGTACATTATAAATTGAAAGAAACATTGAACAACTGAAATACACATTAGTGAAAAATATTGTAATGATTATAGCTTACTTAAATGAATATGATCTAACCACTGATAAAACATTCTTATGTGGATGTGTGTTTTAAATTGATACTTAAAATTGTCATTTTTGAACAAAGATCAACAAATGTATATTGACAAGAGGTGTGTCCATGTGCCTCTAGTTCATATACCAGAAAAGGTAAGGGCAATGATTCACCATCAGTGTCACTATCCCGGTGATGGCTTCGACACATTTTGGAATTTTTGTGCATGTGCTAGTTAAACAATAAGGCATTGCTCATCCATGTATTTGTATGTTGCTACATGACAATCTAAAGTGACTGAGTATGGAAGAGAAAGTTGTCTGGACGACTATGGCAAAATCTCAGTGTACAAACATGTGAATGGAAGGACTGCTTCTACTTTGGATTCAAATTTTTTAAAGGTATTTCAAAAGGAACATTTCAACAACAGGAATTTTAAAGGCACAGCTAATTTGTGCCTGTCGTCCATCTTGCCTATCAACATCTTGGGCATGTGTGTCTGTGGGTCCGGCCTTGTATTGCCATTGGGCCTGATTAATGCTTTTAAGAGATCAAGACAGCATGAGACTTAAAGACTAATGCAGCACAGAGCTGTACCATGTGAGGAGGAGGAAGGAGGAGAATCGATTACCCAAGGAGAGAAGAAGGGAGACGACGAGACTGCAGGTATGTGTTGACCGGGCAAGAGTATTCGTTGCAACTATTGAAAGGGTGGGAGTAATTAGAGATTGGACTATTTTTTTTTTATTGTAGTTGAGTGTCAGAAGGATTTCAAGTAGGCCTTTATGAATTTACATTCAGAATTTGCAGAAGAGCATTCAATATTCTCTATTTGTGCTAAAAGGGCTTGGGAGAGGTGAGAGAGTGAAGAATAGTTAGTCTGTTCAGTCATATATGTTGGTTAGCCCCATTCAACATCCCTGACCATCACAAATTTATTCTACTTTGTGTCCTGCTATCTAATTTGTATCTAAACTTGGCTCTGTTGTCCACTTTGCAGGAGTGAAAAGGAGGAAAGGAAAGTGAATTTGTGACAAGTGAGGACAACCAACATCAGGAGCCTTTGTCTTTCAATGGATCACCTTGTTCCCTGAGGCTCAACTGAACCACCGGTAAGAGGTTCTGGGACAAGAAGTGCTGTTTTAGGGTGAGGCTCTAACTGGGCTTAGAAAAACCTTGGGCACCTGGGGATTTCCAGCCCTGCTGAGAATTTGGGAGCAAATAGCTCAAAAAGGTCATGTTCCCGAAGAGGAGGTGTGCGCCTTGGCTTACAGTGTTTTTCTCCCCTCAGGAGATGATGGTTCCCGAGGATGGCACCACCGCCTCGAGTCCTCACGCAGTGTGCCCCACTTCCATCCCTGGCCCAGGAGCGTCCCGGAGACATGCATGTAAGACACACTGTGGATCACAGTTTGAACTGCTCTGTGATGCGATGCCACTGAGTTTCTAACCTGTTCTCCTGTCCTCCCGTGGCCCCAGGGGATGCCGGAACAGACTTGCTTCTGCCACCATCTGAAACGCCCGCCAGCCAGGCTCCAGAGCGGCCCAGAGGTGCCTCTTGGGCGTGGCCATGGACACTCCCTGCCAGCCTGACAGGAGTGAGCCCTCGTGTCCAACGTGACCCAGCGGGTGATGGCGAGAACTGTAAGCAGCATGTTGACTGTTGTCCTTGTTGCTGTGGGACTGGCACCAGGAGATGGCAAGCTGGAGACCTTAATCCCGAAGCCCTGGACGTGCCGTTGCGAGGCCTCCTCCAGGGCTCCCATATATTTCTATTTTACTTATAATCATAGCGTAGATTTAAAATGTATTCATTAAAAATAGTCTTTTATTTTAGATTTTAGGCAACATAGAAATTTGTTAAGTATGTAGCTATTACTTCATGTACCTTTGTTTCCCTTTTAATTTTACCCTGCCCCATGTCATCTAATGTCTTTTTATTTTTGAATTAGATTACATTCAATATTACTTTGTATTAGTTTCAGGTATACTCAAAAGTAAAGTGTCCCCTCAATGTTTCGGGTACCCACCAGGCCCCATATATACGGATCACAGTACAAACCGACTGTACTCCCTACGCTATCATCTACTAATAGAGTTAGTGCGCACCCTTGTGGTGCTGCTCAGACATTGTAGACAAGTAGTGTTTTAGGCGCTTACACTGGCCACACATCTTCTCTGCATTAAACATGCTTTTATATTATTCCTTTTGAATTTATTCAACTAACTTGTTGAAAAAAATTCCAACGAATTGGAATTACTCTGGCTAAAAATACTCAATTTATATATAGACTCAGAAATTAGCTTTCCCCTCATTCTAATCTAGGTCCTTCTCTTTATTCTGCCTCCCCCTGTTTGAGACTTCAAACTGCACAACACTGTTCAAAGCTGTAGACTATTAGGTGTCATTGTCTTTATTCTGCTCACTGACACTGCAGAGAAGTTATTCTTCATCACTGCTCCGCAAAATCATATATGCTCACTGCTTAATCATCACTTGTACTTTTTCATTTCATTTTTCCAGCTTCCTTGCATTATTATAGTGTCACTGGATTTTAAGAGCTTGTTTATAACTAAAGATGTTAACCATTTCTCATGCATTGCAAATGATATACCATGTTTTTTGTTACTATTTTACTCTGCTGTTTTACTTTTTGGTTGTATCAAACTTGTGCATTAAATATAATCATATTCTGTTTTATGCCTTTTGTGTTGGTGTTTTTCTTTTTAAAAACATGTTTACAATAGGATCATACATTTTTGTCTGTATTTCCTTCTACTTTTCATCACTTTTGTCATTTTATTTCTTTTTACACGAATCATTGCGACAATTTTAAAGCATTACATGCTGACATTATGCACCTTGACCTAAACAGTTAACCTCTGATTTTAAATTCTCTATCGTTGAAATCCAAAAATTCAATCTGTTGACTCCATGTTTCTGACTTTCTATTGATGCTTCAAAATTACTGATGCCTGTATTCTTATCTAGTCTATTGAGTTCTATCTCATTTCTTTTCTTTTTCAGAATATGCCCTGTCTATACTCGCACTTTTTCTGTCACTTGATGCTTAAAATTATTTTGCAAGTTGGGGAAACATTCAGTTTTATTTCATTTGCACCAAACTAATTAGATTAACTAGGAGACAGTATCTTTTAAGTGAGACTTCCTATACAACTACAGGTATGTCTTTCAATTTTTAATCAATTTGATACGTTGGCATACTGCTGTTGTAGATTTTATTGTTGCCCATTTCATATAGTTATTTTCTTACTTTATACAAAAGCCATTTGTGTATACTGGTGGCATGTCATTAATTCCAAAATTAGTGTATTTTTAAAGTATGTATGGGATTTTCAAAAATACATCCCAAATAGAATCTGCACGTGCACTTACATTTTCCCATCTCCCATCCAAGAAATAACATCCAAGACCTAGTTTTGTATATTATATATTACTCTTTAGGGATGCCCATCTTTCAAGCTTAATCATCAAGCAACCTGCTGAAAAGTAGAAATTAGTGATATCAAGTATCACAGAGATGATCCCAGTACCACCTATAGCAGTGATGGCGAACCTTTTGAGCTCGGCATGTCAGCATTTTAAAAACCCTAACTAAACTCTGGTGCCATGTCACATAGAGAAATTTTTTGATATTTGCAACCATAGTTAAACAGATTTATATTTTTGATATTTATTTTATATATTTAAATGCCATTTAACAAAGAAAAATCAACCAAAAAAATGACTTCGCGTGTCACCTCTGACACGTGTCATAGGTTCGCCATCACTGACCTATAATATACTGTGTTATGTGTTCAAATCAGCCCGTGAATCAAGCGTTCCATTCCATTTTGTGTGTTAATTTATCTTTGACTTTGCAAACGTCCTTGGGTTTTTTTTTTCCTTGATTTTTGTGGAGGAAATCAGGCCATTGGCCCTGTAAAAACTACATGTCTACCTCTAGATGGCATCCCGGTGGCCATTCTCCGTGGTAGTTTTAAATGCTTTACTGGACTGGTTAATTCTTTCACCATTGGTTATAGGAATATCATAGGAATACATCATTGTCGTTTATTATAAGGTCATTCCTGTATCACACTGTGTTCTGTATCAGCCTTTCACTTATGAAAGGTTTCATTTAAAAAATCATATAGCATCTTCATTATTCCCTCTAAATAAGAGTAAAATTTATTCATGATTAATTTCAACTATCAAAAGTATAAATTTAAAAGGATATATAGGATGAATGCTTCCCCATTATTAGCTATAGGATATTGGATTTGGTATTAGTGTCCCAAAGGGATTTTGTTAATATAATGCAGTTAAAAAATTAACAGGATAAATTTATGAGGTTCACTTAAATAGCTTGTAGCATAAAATTAATTTTAATCCCATTTAGATGTAAATAAAGCAAATAGTATTTGGTTTTTATTTACCTTTTATCTACCTAAATGTCAAATAATAGGATTAGGGCTGTCAACATTGAATTCCTAGCTCATGAATGTGGCCACTCTTTGATTTATATCTTTATAATATCTTTCTGAGGGGAGTAAAAGTAGTTATCAGTCTCAAAAAAATACATTCAAAGAGTTACGAGGTATTAAGTGATTTACTTACACACAAACAGCTAAAAAAAAGGGCCTGGCATAGCTGACCACAGTGCCTTTTTCTGGCCTTGGTAAAACTTGGGGAATTCCTCCAATACTGTGAGCAGGTTATTGAGGTAGGACATAAGACTTGTATAGAGTAGGAGTGGAAGAGGTGTTGGCTACAGATGCCAAATGTTAAAAAATAGTAAATGATGTAATACTTTACAAAACCCAGAAGTGGATGATTGCATGAGAAAATAAAGACCAAGTTATCTGCAATCATGGTGGCGGAGAGGATAGACAAATCAGGAAAGATAAATTTAATATATAGTCAAGGTACAATGAACTCGGCTCTCAGATTTTCAGTAATTTTAGGTGTTTGATGGCTTGAGCCCACAAAATCGTGATGGTGCGAGTGTAACACCTAAAGCTTGTATGCATAGGAATTTAGTATCCAGGGAGTTAATCTGCAGTAAATTCAGAGGACATCTTGTCATGTGCAGCCATAAAAAGAATTGATGAGTATAATTGTGAAGTTTGAAGGTATGAATGGAAATAGTGGTGCACTGGGACATAGGAAGTGAAGGGAGCAAAGTGGCATTTATGGTGCTTTTATCACAAACCTAGGATTACTGTGATGTCCTCAGTGCTGGCAGAGATAGGAGTATAGGGCTTGGAACAGTTCTGTGAAATACGAGGGAATTAGTTGTGGATTGAATGTGTGATGATTATGGGATCAGAAATAGAAGGGAGGGATTTAACCAGGTGTTCAAGGTACTGGCTATTGAAAATTTGCCTAATTAAAAAATTACCTTTTGGGGGGATACGGGATACACTGTCTCCATCAGGTTTTGACAATTCCTAAAACTAATTCAGAGCTCCTCTATGCTTTTATTTTCCCTCCATGATTTTTGGTAGCTCTTTTTAGGGTGATATAAAAATATATATATTGTAACTCATAAGGGAGATGTGGGAGATTCCATGTAATTTTACAGTCAGATGTCAAGAAGGTCATTGAAGTTAGCTCAATAGCCAGGCTGAAAAATTTTATGGAAAGTCTGATTGGCTACAAGGCTAGAAAACGGATGCACTATTGGGTGGATGTAAGAATGGATGAAACTATACCTCGGGGGGGCCATTGGGTGCGAAGCTAAAGAATGAATGTTTTGAAAAGCAATGGGTGGCATGGATTAATGTGCGGATTGAGAGGTTCAATATGAAGTGAAGGTGGAGATGGTTAGTGGCGTGTGAAGAGGATGTTGAATGCGTGAATCTTGTCTACATATGGATTTTTATGTGTTTGATGGCTAGATGGCTGGGTATTCATGGGTGAACATGAGAATCAGTGCACAGGTGATCTAATTACATGAGTGAGCATCATGGATGGTTTCAGGTTGTCTGACAGGTGGTTTGATGAGTAGATTGATTTATGGATGGTATAAGAATTTCATCATTGAGAATAGACACAGTAAAGTCACATATAAAGTTGAATGTGAAGTGGATGGGCTAATGAGGCATACCAGCTAGTTTTTTATTTATAAAATACATTAAGACATGAGGTTCTCAAAATACTGTGATAATAACAAAAAAGAAATCAAAACGCTCCTTAGCAAGATCACAAGAATAGTTTTTCTCTTAAATGGTTTTTTTTTTAAATTTAATAATGTGAGCACTTCTAGGAGGAGGATCCAAGACTGAACTTGACCTTGCGTTTTATGTTGGTGTCTGCATATATCACATTTTCCCATATCTTCCACAGTTATAACTGAGGTGTTCCCAGTGTAAGAAGTGAGACATCTTAGATGCTGACATTTCTAGATCAATCCAAATTGTAGTTCTTATTGATCAGTTCTGTGGATTTGATCTTCGAAAATGCTGGTAAGAATCAGTATCGGTGGTGTGCTGTGTCTGTGATGTCCAGTGTGATGTGGAAACCCAGTGTTTTGTTTGCAGTCGTTTAAAACCTAGAAGCGTCCGTGAATTCCGTAAAGCATAGGCTTGTCAAATTGTAGAGTGCTTGCCAATCAGATACCCTAGAACCGTGATCGGCAAACTGGCTCTCCAGCCACAGCTCTTTGGCCCCTTGAGTGTGGCTCTTCCACAAAATACCACGTGCAGGCACGCACGTACAGTGCAATTGAAACTTTGTGGCCCATGCGCAGAAGTCGGTTTTCGGCCTTGGCGAGTCTCTTTTGAAGAAGTACTGTTGGTATTTGGCTCTGTTGACTAATGAGTTTGCCGACCACTGCCCTAGAAGGTATAAAAAGCCTCTTATACCTCCTCACCATACCTCTGTATGCTCAGTCAATGTTAAATTCATTCAGATGTTAAGATGTTTGGGGATAAACCCATGAATGGTGGATGGGTCGAGGAAGAGAAGGAAGGGTATCAGGCAGGTGGGGGAGGGGAAAGGTCAAAGGGGGTTGTAAAAAGATAACCAGAAAGCAAATCGACGAGGAAGTGGCATTAGATGCAATTCGTATGGGCCGTAGTGACAGAAGTTGAGTTTTATTTCTCGGCGCATGAGTTAAGCTATGGCTAGTATTAGCGGGTAGGCAGACGTGGAGGAATGTTCCAGAATATCGCCTTGGTGGGAGTTGGTTCTGACCCTTTCGTTTGATGAGTGCATGACGATTGTTCAAATATTGTGAAGCATTCCTTTTTTTTTTTTTTTTTGTCTCACAAGCATCTTCCATAAGCAAGGACCAAAGAGATTTTGACTGCAGGTAAGAGCATTAAGACTTAATATTCTCATGTTGAGATACCCTCTTGGGCGTATTGGTGTTGGGTTCGGTTCTTTTCTGAGTTATTTGACACTACATTTGTGTTTTCCTCCAACCTATTATCTGGCCTCTGTGATTATGTTGAGGTTATAGTCTAACCCCGGGTTCTAGTTAGTAAAGAAGACTGAATAAGACTACAAATCAAAATACAGACTTTTTTTTTTTTCAAGTGAAAACCATCAGAAATTGTACAAGAGGCATTCAGGAAAGCAGGGATGTGGGTATTGCCCTAATGGGGTTAGATTTTTTTGAAAGCTTTCCATGAAATGTTAAATATAATTTGCAGTGGATGTTATTAATATTTCCTTGGTACAATGGTACATCATCATTCTTTAGAAATATTTTTTACCGATATCAGAGAGAAAGGGAGAGGGCAGAGAGATAGAAACATGAATAGGTCTCCTGCACGCCCCCTACTGGGGATTGAGCCCACAAACTGGGCATGTGCCCTGACTGAGAATCGAACTGTCACCTCCTGGTTCATGGGGCGAAGCTCAACCACTGAGCCACATACACCAGCCAGGCTGTCTCATCATCATTTTTTAATTTTATTTTTTATTGATTTCAGGGAGGAAGGGAGAGGAAGAGAGAGAGAGAGAAACATCAATGATGAGAATCATTGATCAGCTGCCTCCTGCAGGCCCTCTGCTGGGGATCGAGCCTGCAAACTCAGGCATGTGACATGACGGGAATCAAACAGTGATCTGGTTCATGGGTTGACATCCAACCACTGAAGCATGCCAGCTGGGCCATTTTATGTCTAATGCTAAATTGAAATACAAATTATGAAGAAGTAACACAGGAAATGGCAGTTTCAGCAATGCATTTGTGGTTGGATGACCTGAAAATAATCAGGAACAGAAGGTGGGTACTCAAGTCATAGTCAAGGGGGGGTGAAGAGCAAAAAAAACCATGGTTTCATCATTTTTGTGCATGGAAGCAAACTAAGTTTTGTAGCTTGGAGATACTTAGCATCAGCTCCTGGGTGTAGTTTTCCAGGGACTAGCAGTAATATCCTGATTGCCAGATGACCTCCCTGTGGTAGGAGGCATGGTCAGCTATATATATAAAAGCCTAAGCCACTGTTCGACAGGTCGCTATAACATGTACTGACCACTGGGGGGGGGCAGATGCTCAGCGCACAGGCATGGAAACATGGAACAGACTGATGAATCTCAGGGGGGAGAGGGGAGGGCGGGAAGAGATTGACCAAAGATCTTACATGCATACTAGAGGCCCGGTGCATAGATTCGTGCACCATTGGGGTTCCTTGGCCTGGCCTGCTGGGATCCGGCTCTCCGACATCCCCCGAGGGTT
Organism: Myotis myotis; assembly: GCF_014108235.1. Classification (NCBI taxonomy): domain Eukaryota; kingdom Metazoa; phylum Chordata; class Mammalia; order Chiroptera; family Vespertilionidae; genus Myotis; species Myotis myotis. Next base: position 2,042,564 of record NW_023416344.1, on the reverse strand, counting down.
CCCGAATTGCGAGAGGGCGCAGGCCAGGCTGAGGGACTCCAATGGTGCACGAATCCATGCACTGGGCCTCTAGTATGAGATAAACCTGTTTGTTTTCATTCGCGATATCTCCCTCTGTCCTCTCCCAGGTGGTGGACATGTGGACAACAGGACCCTAGGCACCTTCTGAAGTGATCCCATCCCCAGCATCGCCCAGATGCTGTCTCGTTTCCCCCTCTGAGAAGCTTGCTGCGTCTCTGTTTCTCAAAAGGGCACGGCTTTCCTAGAACTGACCTGCTTGCTGGCAAGTAATTGCCTGGACTGTGACGTGCTTCTCTGTGCTCTGAATATATGTCATGTGATTTCTTCTATTGTCTTCTTGACCCTGTTGCATTTTGGGGGGTGGGGGGTGGAAAAATCCGTGTTTTACTTCACAAATGGGAGTGAGCGATGGGGGTGGGAAATGTGATTGTGTAACCCATAGACACCACCTTGGTGACCCCCCACCCCCACCCCACGATAGTCAGGCTTTCTCATAAGCTACCTGTCTCCCATGGGCCATTTTGGTATTCTCTGTTCTGAATTGGAGCCCACTGTTTTTTGTGTTTTGTGGGGGTTTTTTTAGAGGTGGCCCAAACGAGATCCCCTTAATATTTGTGTTCCCACGATAAGCGATTGATTGTTTTCCCTGTTTAGTGAGCCTTCTACATTGCATTTGAGACCAGGAGTTGGCCTTGATCAACTCTTCCCCAGTGCCCCACCCATAGACCTGAGTGCCACCACCACTTCGGTTATGTTAAGGGAGAGCCAAGACCATTGCCCTGGCATTTTGAACCGTGGTGATACCATCTTGTAGATTACCGGTTCCTTGGTATCCCTGGAATTGTCTTCTTTGGGGTCCACATGAACACCACAAGGTACCGAAGTGATTTCAAGGTCAAATCTCCATGGCCCTTCATTTTCATGGGTTGTCCGTGTCACCTCCATGGGTGGAATGGAGATGGCGGAGTTTATTGTCTGTTTTCATTGTCTTGTTCCTGGAACATAAACTCCTCCATCTCGAGGGAACACCTAACTCCAACGCCCAACTTATCTCAGTAACAGCTTTACGCCTCGTTCATTGAAATGGGGCAGCCAAGAATGAATGGGTTAAAAAAAAAAAAGAACGAATGGGTTATTACCCAATTTAAAGTCGCCTGTGGTCATTCGTTGTCCACCTTCTATTTCTAGTTCCTAGGGGTGGACAGTAGTTAACCATTTGTGGCATAGTGGTCAAGTAACTGCTCTCGGCTTATCTAAGTTTATGTTGGGTTTATTTCACAAATACGCCATTGTGTGATGGTCTATGTTTGGCCACTTTTATGTTTTTTAAGTATATTGTGGACATATTCTCAAACTGATAAATCTCCTTTCCCTATGGACATTTTATTGGATGTAGTACATATCACAATGGGTTCATCCATTTCTCTGCTTTGGGACACATCGGTTACCTGTGTTTCTTTGTTTTTTGCCGCTGCATATAATGTTGTAATGTATATAATTATAGATCTATATTAATGCGCTCGTGCTCCTAATTCTCTTAGAACAGACTTCTAGATGTGACATTGTTGGACCCTTAGTTCTGCATGCTTTTGATTTCGGTAGATATTGTGAAATTGCCCTTGAAATTTTTCCCAGGCCTGCACACAGCTGTGGTGCGATGGCCGTGCTGATTTTCATACGGACGTGGACATAATGGGTATTATCGATAATTAGCCAATCTGATAGGTGAAAAATATTAAGCCCACTTTTTAAACAGTAAATGGCCCTAGAGAAAATAGACCCCATAGTGATAGGTGATTTATTAACCAACTAACAAACAATAAGCCCATCTTTTTCCTCTAGTCCCAAGACTCATCCTGGTTGTCAGAGGTAAAATGCATTACCCTTTTCAAAATACGATGCTGCTTGCAAGTTCATGAACTTCCTACGTATACCTTATGCCAGTGTTGATTTCTTTGACTTTTTAGTTTGGAAATCTAGATTTAGAGTTTCAGGAATCATACAAAGAACCACCCCCATAGACGCTTCACCTCGGTGTTTTCTACCGTGTTGTGTTCTCTTTCTCTTACTTTCCCTCCAACTTACATATCTATATATATTTTTTAATCCTCACCCGAGGATATTTTCCCATTGATTTTTAGAGAGAGTGGAAGAAAGGCAAAGACAGAGAGAAATATCGATGTGAGAGAAACACATCAATTGGTTGCCTCCTGCACGCGCCCCAACCAGGGCCCGGGCCGGGGAGAAGCCTGCAATCACAGTATGTACTCTTGACCGGAATCGAACCCGGGACCCTTCCATCCACAGGCCGACGCTCTATCCACTGAGCCAAACTGGCTAGGGCCGAACCTATTTTCTAGCATGCTCTTTTTACGTGCATTCTCTCCCTAGAAAACACTTCTCTGTTTCAGGCACTCCTCTATTTTTAGAATTACCTTATAAGAGTAGAGGTGCGATGGTAACCCAATAAGGCATTCTGTTGCAAAAATACAGTCACTGCTCATGGTTTTCCATCACGAGAAGGGACAAAATCATACAACCGATGTGGCTAACTTCAGTGAGACCCACCCCGTGCCCCCAGAATACAAGTGATATTACTATTTTCAAACTCTCCAATGTTTAAGAATTCTCCCTTTGTGTATCTGTAGTCTAAGGATGATGGGTGTTCCCCAAAGGGATGGTAGTTCTATTCGTCTATAAGAACCCGCTTCTGTCTTAGTATTGATCATCCGTGAAGACCCGTCTACTGATGAGTGGTAGATGGGAGAGCATACACTTTTAGGACAAGGAGTTGGGATTGTACGTGAGCCTGTCCCATCTTGCTCAGGTTCGGGACATCGAGAGGAGCAGGAAGACTTGTTATGGAGATGGAGGGAGTGGTTAAAAATGACCCTAATCAGCAAGGGGACTTCAGTGAATAGGTGATGGGCCTCCCTCTTGCTTTCCTTCTGCCTCTTCATCCATTCATTTAGGACTTCTTCTTCTGACTTGATCACCTTTAAAAAAAAAATTACCACTGCTGGTTCTATGTGGAGTAGGGATAGGTTCAACCAAAGCCTTGTAAAGAAAAAAATAGTGACTCATGGTTATCGTCATTCATCAAGACTCTAGGTCAGTGGTACCCAACCTTTCTTTGGCCACGCCCCACCTAAGCATCTCTAAAATCCCGATCCCCCCCCCCCATGACATAGAATTCTTCTTATTCAAAAAGTGAACTCTTATTCACATGGAGGAAACCTAAAAGGCCATGAACTTGGTCTTAAACAAACTTCCAAAGAACATGGCATCCATGAAAGAGAAAAATAAAGGAATGAAAGGACAGTGGACATACTGAGGGAACACTAAGGAATTGTTTAAAAAAAATACGTGATATGACAAAATAGCAAATAAAGTTTCAAACCACATCATTGAGAACTGAGATGCATAAATATGTCACCATGTGTATTTAAAGACTGTCTATGAGGCCCCTAGAACTATGAGAAATGCAAAACATTCACTGTTAATAACTCATTCTCGAATTGCCCCCCTTAAAAAATCACATTTCCCTTCAGTGGGGGGTGTGCCCAACACTGGGAACCACTTCATTCATTTGTAAGACTCAACGACATTCCCACCCACACCCCATTCTCTTAGCGGAGAGAGGGCCGATGTGCCGTGAGCATCAGAATGGATCGATTTGGGATGAGACCCTTGTTGATGGGCACTGAGATCATAAGTGTCTCAGGAGGGTCACTTCAGGATCAGTGTGAGGAGCTGACGCAGTGGGGGGCCGAGGCTTCGTCTGCCCACATCCATGTTGTCTTTCTATCCTTATCACTCATACACTTCCCCATTTTGATTCTCCTTTTTTCCCCGTGGTGGTGTGTTCTGCCTCCTTTTCCCAAAATATATACCTAAGAGCTCCTAGTTGACAGGGACATTTTTCCCCCATTGTCATATTTGATGCTGGAATGTCAGAAAATAAGCATTTCGTGACCATTGGTTCAAAGAAAAATCTGTGTAGGAGTGAATGAGAGGGGTCAAAAGTAATCAGAGACTACATAGCAATAAAGAAGCAATATTATCATCCGCATAGATCCATGAGGTGTTTTTTTTTTTATTGGCTTGACTTTTTAAAACATATATGTACATATATTTCATACGTAAGTGATACCAGGCTGTGTTTGTCCCCCTTCTGTCCGGCTTATTTCACTTAACACAATGCCCTCAGCCGTTTCATCTTCTCCCCCAATGAATTCCTTCCTTTTCCTATGCCTTGGCTATTGTAAATAATGTGTATATGAACGTAGTGTATAGATAACTCTTGGAGATCCCTGTCCTGTGGCTGTCCGCCCAGGGTGTCTGCTGCATGATACGGTCGTTCTATTTTAATCTCTTGAGGAATCTTCGTGTTGTTTTCCACAGTGGTCGTGCCCTCGTACCCATGTATATTCCCACCCGTTGTGTACAAGGGTTTTCTCTACATACTCGTCAGTATGTATCTCCTGACTTTCTGATAATAAACATCCTAAGGGTGACATGGTACCTCATTGTGCCCTTGAATTGTCCTCTCGATCAATGATGTGGAGCCACTTTTTTAAGTCCCTGGGGGCCATACTTATGTCTTGGGGGGGGAAACGTGTCTGCTTAGGTCCTTGGTCCTTGTCCCTATTTAAATCCGGGTCTGGTTTTTTTTGTTTGTTTTTTTGTTTGTTTTGCCTATCGAGTTGAGTTCCTTGCATATGTTGGTTATGAATCCTTTATCAGATTTGTGGTTAACAAAATTACTTCCTTCCATTCTGTAGGTTGCCTTTCCCATGTGGTTATGGTCTCCTTTTCTGAGCAGATGTTTTTTAGTTTGATAAGTGTCTCACTTGTTTCGTTTTTTTGGGGTTTTTTTTTTGTTTTGTTTTTGCTTTTGGTGTCAAATCCGAAAGATGATTGCTGAGATCAATGTCAGGGAATGTGCTCCCTGTTTTTTTCTCTCCTATGAGTTTTAAATATTAGGATCTCCAGTTGTTTGTTGTCGCTGGTGTAAGATTGGAGTCCAGTCTCATTCTTTTTATTTATTTTTTCATTCTTTTTAAAATGTGGCTGCCCAGTGTTCGCGGCATCATTGATCGAAGAGGCTACCCTTCCCCTATTATGAATTTTCGGCTCCTTAGCTGAAAAATTACCTGGCCATATGCGCAGAGCGTTGATTTCTGGTCTCTCCGTGCTGTTCCATTGCTCTCTGTGTCTGTGTTCATGCGCAAACCATACTGTTTTGATTATTGCAGCTTTAAAATGCAGTTTGAAAGTAGGAAGTGTGATGCCTCTGTCTTCTGAGGTCTCATACAAATTTCAGGATTGCTTTTTCTATTTCTGTGAAAAGTGCCATGGGGATTTTGATAGATTGCATCGACAATGTAGGTCACTTTGGGTAGTATGGCTATTTTAGCAATATTTATTCTTCCAGTCCATGAACACAGAGTATCTTTGCATTTATTTGTGTTCTTTTCAAACGGTCGGTGTATAGAAACAGGACTGGTTTATGTATATTAATTTTGTATTCTGGAACTAAACTGAGATTATTTATTCTAAAAACAAAATTTTTGGTGGCGTCTTGGGAAGTTTTCTATATACGGTCATGTGCCACATAACAACAGTTCAGTTAGCCACTGACCACCCGTCTGTTGGGGGTCCCACAAGATTAGAATGGAGCTGAACAACTCCTCACGTAGTGATGTCATAGCTGTCATGATGTCATAGTGTACATCATTACTCATGCGTTTGTGGTGATACTCATGTAAATAAACCCACTGCCCTGCAGTTATATAAAAGTAAAGCAATACTATTCCTGTAGTCGGCCATGCCATTTAGGTTTTCAGTTTTTCACCGAGTGTAATGTTAGCTGTGGCCTTGTCTTATAGGACCTTCGTTATGTTGACGTACATTCCTTTATACCCATTTTGCCAAGGATTTTTGTCATAAATAGATGTTGTGTTTTGTCAAGTGCTTTTTCTGTGTCTTATTCAGACGATTTTACGATGGTTTTAGTCTTTATTTTGTTAATGTGGTGTGTCACATGGATTGATTTGTGGATGTTTTGACATCCATGGCCTATCCCTTTTAATAAATGTCACTTTGTAGTGGTGTCTGGCCCCTTTCAGTGTATTGTTGAATTTGGTTTGCTAATATATTGCTGAGGATTTTGCATCAATGTTCACTTAGGGATATCGGCATGTAATTTTATTTTCTTGTATTGTTCTTGCCTGATTTTTGTATCAGAATAATGCTGGTGGAAGTGTTCCATTCTCTCCCCCCGCCCCCCCTTTTTTTTTTTGGAAGAGTTTGAGAAGGATTGCTATGAATTCTTCTTTAACTGTTTAGTAGAATTTACCAGTGAAACCATCTATTTCTAGACTTTGTTGGGCAGTTTTTGATTGCTGCCTCAGTCTCCTTTTATAGTAATCGATCTATTTAGATTTTTTATTTTTTCGTGGTTCAGTTTTGGTAGGTTGTATATTTCTAGGGATTTGTCTATGTCTTCTAGGTTGTTGAATTTGTGTGGCGTATAATTGTTCATAGTGTAGTCATGTACCTCGTAACGATCTTTTGGTCAACAATGGACCACGTATACAAGGGTGGTCCCGTAAGAATATAGGAGAGCTGAAAAATTCCTATTGCCTTGTGACCTGGTAGCCTTCCAAAAATTGTAGCACAACACATTAATGTTTACTGGCAGCCTCAGCCTACGGATTGTAGTACTATCAGCTAGAAATGCCCTGGGGGCACTTCACCAGGGACCCATTGAGCTTCCCACAGATATCTTCCCCTTGTAAACCAATGGACGGACATTTGTGGTTCTTGTGCAAGATGCTTTACTGCAGTAACGAGTCAGAACCCGTGAAGGAAAAACGAGTTTATGGCTTAACAGGCCCCAGAGCATAGAAGTCCCGTGAGAGGGTGCACACACAGTAAGTTCTAGGGTAGAGAGAGAGAAACATCATGAGTCTGGGCTTCTGTTTTTCCTGGGGGCGTAAGGTTTTGCAGGCTCGCTCACTCTTTCATGGTGTATCCACAAGGTAAGAGTGAGAATTTAACACATGGGAAGAGAAAAACGCAAGGAGCCCACACGGTCAGTTATCAGAATCAAGGAAGACCTTAAACAAAGGAACCTCCGTTGGGGGAGGTGGTGTGGGTCTTTATCTAGTGTGTGGCCAGCAATGTCTTCAAAACTAAGTTAACACGCAGAAAAGAAACAGGTTCCTAGATACAAAGACCATTTTGACCGATGGGAGGGGCATTGGGGAGATAAAAAGGTGAAGGGATTACGCAGTGCAAATCGAGAGTTAACAGCATAATCATGGGGATGGAAAGCATAGCATAGGGAATCCTGTCAGTAATATTCTGATAACTCGGTCCAGTGTCCGATGGTTAGGAGTTTTATCCAGATGATCACTTAGTAAGTTAGGTAGCGTCTCTACTCTCTGGGGTGTACACCTGAAACTCACAATATTGTATGTCACCTGTAACTGAAAATTTAAAAAAAAAAAGAAGATATGTCAGGCACTGGCATTCCCCCCCCCCAAAAAAAAAAAATGCCACCTTTTGGGGCTCACACTACATGTTTGTGGTGATGCTGACGTAAAGAAGCCTGCTGGGCTGCCAGTCCATACAGTACATAGCGCATAGACATCCATAGTAGTAGACCATGTCATGATGTCCGCGCAATAACGCCATCACCTAAGGACACATGTCTCAGTACATACCCTGCTCGTTAAGTGGCACATGACCGCGGTCTCTTGTGATCCTCTGTGCTATCGGTTGTCGTGTCTCCTCTTTTCATTTATAATTTTATTTGCGTCTTCTCTCTTACTTTCTTGGTAGGTATATGTAAACCTTTTTCTGTTTTGGTTATCTTTAAAAAGAAAAACAGCTCTTCATTTCATTGATCTTTTTTATTATCTTTTTTTTTTTTTAATCCTCACCCAAGGATATGTTTCCATTGATTTTTAGAGAGAGTGGAAGAGAGGGGGAAAGACACAGAGAAATATCGAAATGAGAGAAACATATCGATTGATTGGTTGCCTCCTGCACGAGCCTCGACCAGGGCCCGGGCCGGGGAGGAGCCTGAAACCGAGGTACGTGCCCTTGACCGGAATCGAACCCAGGACCCTTTGGTCCTCAGGCCGACACTCTATCCACTGAGCCAAACTGGCTAGGGCTTTATTATCTTTTTAGTCTCTCTTATTTTTTTTCCTGCTCTCATCTTTGTTACTTTCTTTTTTTATTATTTAAATTCTTTATTGTTTAAAGTATTACATAAATCTCCTTTTTCCCCCCCCATGGACTTCTCCCCGGCCGCCTCCACCCTCTTTGTTACTTTCTTTCTTCTGCTAACTTTGGGATTCCTTTGTTTTTATTTTTTGTAGTTTCTTGATGTGAACTTAGTTTGTTTGAGATATTTTTCTTAATGTAGGTGTTTATTACAATAAACTTCTTGCTTAGAGCTAGGTTTGCCGCGTACCGTACGTTTTGGTACGTGATGTTTTTGCTCGCCTCGAGATGGTTTTTATGTCTTGGTTTCTTCTTTGACCCGTTGGTGGTTCCCCCTGTTTTAGGGATGAAAATTGACCTTGTGGGCTAGAGTGATCTTGGTTGGCAGTGTTTTCTTTCAGCACGCTGTCTGCGTCATCCCGCTGCCTTCCTGTTCTGCAGCACTTTCGCTGAGGATCGTGCTGCTGGTCTGAACAAGTTGATTCCTCCTGCTGCTTTTAAGACTCTCTGCTACGCTTTCGCTTGTGACTCACTGACTAGAATACATCTTGGTGTCGGGCCTCCTCGGGGTCCTCTTTCTCAGTGCCTTCGGGATTCCCAAACGGGAATCTTTCTTATAAGGGTTGTGTTCTGTAGCCAATACTAATGTAAATAGCCCTGCGGCCCCTTCCTGTATCTCTCCTCCTGGACTACTGTGATGTGTGCATGAGTCCATTGGTGTCCCCTAAAATCCCTTAAGCTGTATTCACTTTTCATGCCATTTTTTTTCTCTTTCGGCCTCTCCGATTGGATGAATTCCCCGGCCCCCGTCTTGCGCCCGTCCTTTCTTCCACGTCATCTACTCTGCTGTTGAACCCCTCTCTCGAACGTCTCCGCGTAGTCGTAGGGCTCTTTAGTTCTGAGATTTCTGTTTGATACTTAAAAACTTCCGCCCCGGTGGGCCCCTCTCGTCATGTCTCTTGCATTGCTCTTCTGACCTCAGTGAGCCTCTTTACGCATCTCCCTTTCAACTCTCACCAGGTTAGGCATCTGATTTTACACTCTGAACCGGGGAAGTCCCTTCCCGCCATCTTATTCAGATCTGTGTCTGGAGGTTGTCCTTTTGTTTGGAACATATGGTCATCTGTTGCTTAATGTTCCTCGAGTCTCTCCTGTTGTTTCTACGGGTTAGGTAACGAAGTCCCCTCCCAAGTCTTGACAGAATGGTCCGATGTAGGAGATGAACCTTGGCCATCGGCCCTGTCCCAAGTTCCTGGTTATCTCTCCACCCTTGTGATGGTCCAAGCCTTTTTTTCTCCATGGCCCCCAGTATTTGTGGGTGCGCCTCAAGGTTCCCAAGGGGCGATTCACAGTCACCACCTAAGAGAAACTGTCCCTCAGGAAAAAGGGGAGTTGTTGCCATTTTTGTTACCCCGACCGAGACATATTCCTAGTCCTGTGATCTTAGGAGAAATCGAGAAATAGCCTTCTCTTGGAATGCAGCCGACGGATGCCATGTTGAGCCCAATGAAGCTGTTTTTTTCCAAGTTGGCTCGTTTGTTTGTTACCTGCATTGGAGGGTTCCGGGGAGAGAAAGAGAACCAACAACCTGCTTAGCTTAAAATGAAATGGGACTACTTCTTATCTGACAGTCAACTAAACTATAGATGTATGGTTCCTTGAAACGTAGACGACCAAGTTAGAGCTAATCTTCTATGAAAAACTACCCGCAAATTAATTCTAAAAAAGGCAAGCATCCCAGCCAGTATCAGTGCTGCCAAGCCCATAAGTGCTCAGCTCCTAAAAGAAAAAGTATTGTGAATGGCCAAGAGCATATAAAACGATGCCCAACCACACCCATCTTGATGATGAAGTAATTACAGCTATCGAATAATAATTACAAATAGTGACGAAGCAAATGCGCGTGTGTGCACACAGATAGGCACACACACAAGGAAACAAATCTACCATGGGTTGTCATTTTTCACCTATTAGATTAAGAGGCACCAAGTGTGGAGAAATTTGGACTCCTGGTATGTTACCCTGGGAAATAGGTATTGGATGGAAATTAGCACATTTTGACTCCCAATTTTAGTCTTAGAAATTTTACCTATAGGATGTAATAGGTATTGTTCAAAAATGTGTGTAAACTCAAGGGTACGCCCCACAGCCTTCGTTATACTTGTGAACTTGTGAGTAACCTGTTAATCCCGTTGCTATGCTTGGAGACTTAGTGACGAGTCATTTATCCAATTGGCTTGTATTCAGTTACTTAATAGTAATGTGTGTTCAAAGTAATTGATATGAAAATCCAGGTGTGTTTTTCTTTTTCAAAAGCTGATTTTCCCACCAGTGATTGAGTTACTGTGTTTCAGGCTTCAACATTGTGTGTTGTTCATGTGAAATGATATATGTATGCGCGTCTTCGGATATGGTCAATAAACTAACTTTATAGGAAGAACATTCAAAAATGGCGATAGTTTGAGTTCTGGTCATTTTTTACTGTTCTATTTGTGGGAGTGATGTGTGCCGTTTCAAAAATATGTATTTCAATCACATAGGTAGCACTTAATTGAGTTCTTAGATGTACCACATGCTGAGATAAACACTATTTCATGGATTACCTCATTGATTACTTATAATCACCATTATCCCTTTTTTTAAAAAAATAGAGGTTAAGTTTGAGGTTGGGTTTGACGGTGTACTTCGCCCTGTTATCCACAACTGACTACAACCCACCTAGCGTCACAACCGCTGGAAGGTGTTAATGAAAAATACTACTATTTCGATGGCACAAAACCACACTTTGGGGAGAAACGCACATTTCCGAGGTCATGTTCGGTCTCCCTTTGCCTTTAGGGTCAGACCCCTGAGAATTCTCAAGTGCAGTCCCTCGGGCTAAGAGGTCTAAGTATTGAGATGTGCCGGGAACAGGAGAGAGACAGGAACGGGGCATTGATTTGTGCACAATTTTGTGGCGTCAAGTTACAAAGAACAACCGCTACAGCTAGGGGGCGCCCGTGCTTAGGAAAAGGGCCCCTGGGCTCCTCAGGAGAACAGGCCATCGAGCACCGGGTGCCATGGGGACACAGGTCGAAGCCCAGGAGAAATGGCCAATAAGAGGAGTATCACTAAAGGGGAGAAAACCAACTTCGGAATAGACACGATGACGCAATGCCAGCGCCAGTACTGCAGATAGCGGGGGGCGTGCCCCCACCCTAGTGACACACCTTCCATGTCATCATCTGTTGGAATAATTTTCCGATGGTGCTTTATGACCACGCGGTCTGGGATTCCCTAGCCCCTTGGTGTATGTTTTCCATAATTATTCAACACCCCCCCGCCCCCCGTCCCCAGTGCTCTGTCTTCATTCCAGCACTTTTCTGAACGTAACATGTTGCGTCTTGCAAGGACAATGAATGGGGAAGTCTGACCCAGCAGGTGAAGTGTTGGCCCCCATGATCACCAGGGAATCCAGAGGTAAGTTTCACCCCATGATATTTAGACACTTGACGGGTTTATATACGTCAGGAAGGTGCTGCCACTAACTCCTTTTTATCTCCTGTTCTTCTGAGGGACATGGACGCTAGGAGAAGCTCACAGTGTCTTATCTAGAGAAAGCCGAAGGAGGAAGAGAAGAACCGGAGAGAGCAGTCGTGATGGGTCAGGTGACATCGGTCCAGGCGGAGTGACGGGTTCCAAGCCGTGCGCCGGCTCTGGCTTTGAATTTGAAGCAATCTAGGCACGTTTGGACGCGATGATGAAACTCTTCAAGGACGAGGCAACTGGTGAGAGATTGACAATGTTGCTAAATGAACATATGAATAACGAATGGATAAACAGGGTCAGAAGTCAAGTTCTTGACAACAGAATGCTAGTCAGCATCATGGCAAGATACTAAAAATGAACATTTGACAATAATCACAGTAGTTGCTTCCGCCAGGAACCATCCAAAGAGGGAACACCTTTTTGTTTTTATTGATGGCAGAGAGAGAGAGAGGAACAGAGAGGGAGAGAGAAACACCGATTGGCTGTCTCCTGCACGCCCCCCCCTACTGGGGAAGGAGCCCAGAACCTCTTGGTTCATGGGTGACCTCTTGGCTCAACCAACTGAGCCACACCGGCCTGGCGGGATCTTCATTCTTGACTCTTTCCTTTGTTAAATAAAAACCTGGAACGTGGAACTGAGAAGGGTGCGGAACGCCTCCTGGGTGTTGTGGGGAAAGTAGAAAGCCCAGGCACGCGTGTGCTACTTACTGGCGATAGACTACATGTTAGTGCTTTGTTGTCTTTACTGCCGAGTATTGTCCGAGATTATATTTTTTGTTTGTTTTCTTCTGTTTCTTTTGCATTCAGACGGGCTGAGTGAGGTCCTCCACTTCAGCGAATGAATGGAGGTGAGGGGCACACCAGGATCCTGTGAGATGCCGGTCATGGGCTCCAGGCCACGTCTTCAGGTGTGTGCATCTTTCCAGTGGTTCCCTGGGTCTTACCTTAATAATGTGCCATTTCTGTAGTGATTGTCTTCACCCTCGTTTCTGAATGTGAATTTTTAGTTGTTTATTTTATTTTTTGTTCATCCTCACCCGAGGATATTTTTTCCATTGATTTTTTAGATAGAGTGGAAGAGAGAGGGAAAGACACAAAGAACCATAACCTGTTTGGCTCAGTGGATAGAGCCTTGGCCTGCGGACTGAAGAGTCCCAGGTTCGACTCCGGCCAAGGGCACATGCCCAGGTTGGGGGCTCGATCCCCAGTAGGGGGAGTGCAGGAGGCAGCTGATCAATGATTCTCTCTCTCATCATTGATGTTTCTATCTCTCTCTCCCTCTCCCTTTCTCTCTGAAATCAATAAAAATATATATATTTTTAAAAAGACAGAAACATCAATGTGAGGTGAGGGAAACACATCAATTGATTGCCTCCTGCAGGTGCCCCAACCAGGGCCTGGGCTGCCTGCAACCAAGGTACGTGCCCTGGACGAGAATCTAATCTGGGACCCTTTGATCCTCAGGCCAACACTCTATCCACTGAGCCAAACTAGTTAGGGCTAAATTTTTATTTTGTATGAGTATTGAGTAGACTGACAAGTGTAAAATTTTAGAAAATTGTTGATTTCTTTTTTTTTTTTTTTTACACAATTCTGGATTGCAGTGAAATATCCTTTTGTGAGAATAAGCTATGTTTGGGAGTTTTCCTAACAGATTCTTAGGTTTCAGAATGTTGACCCATGACTTAAGAGCATATGGTCAGATTCATACATCATGATGAATCATTGATACTCTTCTCATCACTGAGATTTGACTTTAATTAGTTAAAAAAATTACTTTATTTTTATTTATTTTTAAAAATATATTTTTATTGATTTCAGAGAGGAAGGGAGAGGGAGAGAGAGATGGAAACATCAATGATGAGAGAGAATCATGGATCGGCTGCCTCTTGCACGCCCCCTTACTGGGGATCGAGCCCTGCGCAACCTTGGCATGTGCCCGTGACTGGAATCAAACCCGGGACCCTTCAGTTCCCAGGCTGACGCTCTATCCACTGAGCATAACCAGCCAGGACAATTATTTTATTTTTAAATTGATTTTATTGGATTGAAATTAGTTCTTTGGATGTGGAAAATTATATGTTAAATTTATGAGATCTTTCTAATGTCCAGTAGATTTTAAATGAAACCCACAAAGCCTTTCATTTTTCCTTAAAACAAACAAAAAATAATTTCAATATTCCATATTGTGGCCTCACAAAGATCAGTCACGTGTGTTCATCAAGTAGAGAGATCAGGAGATTTCATAGATTTGCTCCTTAATCATTATTTGTTGCTCATGTTACTAACGTTACAACTTACATCAGTAAGAATTAAGTCTATTTCTTGGCAGGATATTTTGTGACCTGAGGCTTGGTTTTCAATATTTTAGGAATAGACAAACTCAGTTTTTCTCACCCACTGTTACTTGACAATCTGGGTACCTTTCTCAACTGTGCTTGGGATTTCTCTACACTTCCCAGGTGCAGTGGCCGCCCACGGCTCCCCATTAGACATGAAGAGACCACCTTCCTTTCCTTTGATGATGGGCGGCGTGCGGGAGTCCTGGGAGCCGTGTGTCCTGGGTGTGCACCCTGCCTGTGGATCCCGCAGGAAGGTAAGCGTTCCTCTTTCCCACAGTCTGTCATTTGCTTGGGGAGTTTGTCGATGTGCTAGAGGCAGCCTGTCCACGTGTCCGCAGTGGCCTGTGGGGTTGAGCTTCAAGAGTGGATGGACTGTCCCTCTTGCTTTCGGACCCTGAGGTCATTGGCTCACAATGTGAGCTGCCTCAACTGCCTCACCTAGACTTCTGGCTTCACAGAATGTGCTGGGATCGATGATGATTCCCCCCAAAAAAACCAAACCAACATTCCTTGGGCTGAACAAAATGAGTGAGAACTACAACCGTCGTCGTTCTCATCGGAAACTGAGGTCCAGCACGTTCAGAGCCCCAGGGACAGGAGTGAGGGACAGCTTCCCCTTGTCACTCTCATGCAGGCACCACCTAGAATGTGCCTACCTGCCCACCTCATGGTGCCTCATACACCTGCAGTCACTGGTCAGGGATAGAGGAACTTGACAGGTCTTACCTGGGGAGAATGTTGGCCTGGATATTGTCACCTGGCTCCATTTCTCAACTGTGCATGTGATTTCTCTACACTTCCCAGGTGGAGTGGCTGTGCGGGACTCGCCATCATCCATGAAGTGAAGACATGCTTTCCTTTGATGAGCCAAGTCGAGTGCAAGTCCTGGAAGCCGAGTGTCCCTCCCTGGGTGTGCACCCTGCCTGTGGATCCCTCAGGAAGGTAAGCATTCCTCTCTACCAGTCCCAGCAGCACTGTAGAGGCACTAGACCTGCTAGGCCCGTCCATGAATCCCCGGTAGTTTCCCTCCAAGAATGGACTGAGTGTCCCCCTTCTTCCCTGGCTTGGTTGTGTATGTCCAGGCCACTAGATGGCGCTGATGCCAATGGCTCACTAGGTGAGCCATCCAGCCTGCCTCACTACTATGTCCTGCACCCCAGAACGTGCTGGGATCGATGATGACTCCCTCAAAAAAAAAACAGCCAAACCAACATTCCTTGGAAAAGCTGAACAAAATGAGTGAGAACTACACCCGTCGTCGTTCTCATCGGTAACTGAGGTCCAGCACGTTCAGAGCCCCAGGGACAGGAGTGAGGGACAGCTTCCCCTTGTCACACTCATGCAGCCACCTCCCAAGGTATCAGCGGCATACCTGCCCACCTCATGGTGTCACACTTGCACCCAGTCACTCCTAAGGGATAGAGGGACTTGATAGACAGGTGCACAACTTACCTGGGGAGAGGTTGGCCTGGATATTGTTACCTGGGTCCATTTCTCAAATGTGCATGGGATTTCTGTGCACTTCCCAGGTGCAGTGGCTGTGCAAGGCTCCCCATTAGACATGAAGAGACCACCTTCCTTTCCTTTGATGATGGGCGGCGTGCGGGAGTCCTGGGAGCCGTGTGTCCTGGGTGTGCACCCTGCCTGTGGATCCCGCAGGAAGGTAAGAGTTCCTCTTTCCCACAATCTCTCATTTGCTTGGGGAGTTTGTCGATGTGCTAGAGGCAGCCTGTCCACGTGTCCACAGTGGCCTGTGGGGTTGAGCTTCAAGAGTGGATGGACTGTCCCTCTTGCTTTCGGACCCTGAGGTCATTGGCTCACAATGTGAGCTGCCTCAACTGCCTCACCTAGACATCTGGCTTCACAGAATGTGCTGGGATCGATGATGATTCCCCCCAAAAAAACCAAACCAACATTCCTTGGGCTGAACAAAATGAGTGAGAACTACAACCGTCGTCGTTCTCATCGGAAACTGAGGTCCAGCACGTTCAGAGCCCCAGGGACAGGAGGAGTGAGGGACAGCTTCCCCTTGTCACTCTCATGCAGGCACCACCTAGTATGTGAGCACAGCTGCCTACCTGCCCACCTCATGGTGCCTCATACACTGGTCAGGGATAGAGGGACTTGATAGACAGGTCTTACCTGGGAGAATGTAGGCCTGGATATGGTTAACTGGGTCCATTTCTCAGCTGTGCATGTGGTTTTTGTACACTTCCCAGGTGGAGTGGCCCTTGTAGACTCGCCATCAGTAATGAAGACACGACCTTCCTTTCCGTTGTTGATGGGTGGCTTGCAGGAGTCCTAGAAGCTGAGTATCCCTAGTTGTGCACGCTGCCTGTGGATCCCTGAGGAAGGTAAGCATTTTCCTGCTCCAAGTGGAGAAATTAATTTTCTGATTTGGGGAGTTGCTAGAGTCACAGGTTTGGGTGTTGGAATGGCACAAGGGGTTTCCCTCCAACAAGTCACTGAGTATTCCTCCTGCTCAATGTTGGGATCTGCATCCCACAGGCCCCTGGAGGACTCTGAGGTCACTGCCTCACCCAATGAGCCGTAACACCGGCCTTGCTCACATTTTAGCACGTGCTCAGATCTATGATGACCCCAAAAATGCATTCCTTGGAAAGCTGAACGAAGTGAGTGAGAACTCATACTGTCTTCGTTCTCATCACAAACGGAGGTCCAGCATATTCAATGCCCCAGGGACAGGAGGAGTGAGGGACAGCTTCCCCTTGTCACACTCTAGGTCCTAGAGTGTCGGCACAGCTGCCTACCTGCCCAACCTCATGGTATATCACATGCGCCTGGAGTCACAGGTCAGGAACAGAGATACTTGATAGGTCTTACCTGGGGAGAATGTGGACATGGATATTGTCACCTGGGTCCATTTCTCAACTGTGCATGTGATTTCTCTACACTTCCCAGGTGTAGTGGCCGTGTAGACTCTGTATCAGGCATGAAGAGAAGACCATGCTTTCCTTTGATGATGGGCGGCGTGCGGGAGTCCTGGGAGCCGTGTGTCCTGGGTGTGCACCCTGCCTGTGGATCCCGCAGGAAGGTAAGCGTTCCCCTTTCCCACAGTCTGTCATTTGCTTGGGGAGTTTGTCGATGTGCTAGAAGCAGCCTGTCCACATGTCCGCAGTGGCCTGTGGGGTTGAGCTTCAAGAGTGGATGGACTGTCCCTCTTGCTTTCGGACCCTGAGGTCATTGGCTCACGAGGTGAGCTGCTTCAACTGCCTCACCTAGACATCTGGCTTCACAGAATGTGCTGGGATCGATGATGATTCCCCCAAAAAAAATCCAAACCAACATTCCTTGGGCTGAACAAAATGAGTGAGAACTACAACCGTCGTCGTTCTCATCGGAAACTGAGGTCCAGCACGTTCAGCGCCTCAGGGACAGGAGGAGTGAGGGACAGCTTCCCCTTGTTACATTCATGCAGGCACCACCTAGAGTGTTGGCACAGCTACCTACCTGGCTAACCTCATGGAACACACACCTGCAGTCATTGGTCAGGGATAGAGCTACCTGATAGACAGGTGTTACCTGGGGAGAATGTTGGCCTGGATATTGTCACCTGGTTCCATTTCTCAACTGTACGTGTGATTTCTCTACACTTCCCAGGTGGAGTGGCTGTGCGGGACTCGCCGTCATCCATGAAGTGAAGACCATGCTTTCCTTTGATGAGCCAAGTCGAGTGCAAGTCCTGGAAGCCGAGTGTCCCTCCCTGGGTGTGCACCCTGCCTGTGGATCCCTCAGAAAGGTGAGTGTTCCTCTCCACCAGTCCCAGCAGCACTGTGGAGGTACTAGACCTGCTAGGCCCGTCCATGAATCCCCGGTAGTTTCCCTCCAAGAATGGACTGAGTGTCCCCCTTCTTCCCTGGCTTGGTTGTGTATGTCCAGGCCACTAGATGGCGCTGATGCCAATGGCTCACTAGGTGAGCCATCCAGCCTGCCTCACTACTATGACCTGCACCCCAGAACGTGCTGGGATCGATGATGACTCCCTCCAAAAAAAACAGCCAAACCAACATTCCTTGGAAAAGCTGAACAAAATGAGTGAGAACTACACCCGTCGTCGTTCTCATCGGTAACTGAGGTCCAGCACGTTCAGAGCCCCAGGGACAGGAGTGAGGGACAGCTTCCCCTTGTCACACTCATGCAGCCACCTCCCAAGGTATCAGCGGCATACCTGCCCACCTCATGGTGTCACACTTGCACCCAGTCACTCCTAAGGGATAGAGGGACTTGATGGACAGGTGCACAGCTTACCTGGGGAGAGGTTGGCCTGGATATTGTTACCTGGGTCCATTTCTCAAATGTGCATGGGATTTCTGTGCACTTCCCAGGTGCAGTGGCCGCCCACGGCTCCCCATTAGACATGAAGAGACCACCTTCCTTTCCTTTGATGATGGGCGGCGTGCGGGAGTCCTGGGAGCCGTGTGTCCTGGGTGTGCACCCTGCCTGTGGATCCCGCAGGAAGGTAAGCGTTCCTCTTTCCCACAGTCTGTCATTTGCTTGGGGAGTTTGTCGATGTGCTAGAGGCAGCCTGTCCACGTGTCCACAGTGGCCTGTGGGGTTGAGCTTCAAGAGTGGATGGACTGTCCCTCTTGCTTTCGGACCCTGAGGTCATTGGCTCACGAGGTGAGCTGCTTCAACTGCCTCACCTAGACATCTGGCTTCACAAAACGTGCTGGGATCGATGATGATTCCCCAAAAAAATCCAAACCAACATTCCTTGGGCTGAACAAAATGAGTGAGAACTACAACCGTCGTCGTTCTCATCGGAAACTGAGGTCCAGCACGTTCAGCGCCTCGGGGACAGGAGGAGTGAGGGACAGCTTCCCTTGTCACACTCATGCAGGCACCACTAAGTATGTGAGCACAGCAGCCTACCTGCCCACCTCATGGTATCACATGCGCCTGTGGTCACAAGTCAGGGATAGATATACTTGATAGACAGGTCTTACCTGGGGAGAATGTTGGCCTGGGTATTGTCACCTGGTTCCATTTCTCAACTGTGCATGTGATTTCTCTACACTTCCCAGGTGGAGTGGCCGTGTGCGTCTTGCCATCATCCATGAAGTAAAGACCATGCTTTCCTTTGATGAGCTGAGTCAAGTGCAAGTCCTGGAGCCAAGTGTCCTTGGGTGTGCACCCTGCCTGTGGATCCCTCAGGAAGGTAAGCCATCACTTTAGATTTATTAGATTTCCTGGACGTGACCTGTCCATGTTTCCCAGTACATTCCCTGAAGAGTGGACTGAGTTTCCCTCTTTCCCCGTGCCTTGGTTGTGTATGTCCAGGCCACTAGACAACACTGAGGTCAATGGCTCACTAGGTGAGCATCCAGCATGCCTTCCTAACATGTCCTGCATCCAAGAACATGCTGGGATCGATGATGACTCCCTCAAAAAAAACACAGCCAAACCAACATTCCTTGGAAAACCTGAACAAAATGAGTGAGAACGACACCCGTTGTCGTTCTCATCGGTAACTGAGGTCCAGCACGTTCAGTGTCCCAAGACAGTAGGAGTGAGGGACAGCTTCCCCTTGTCACACTCATGCAGGCACCACCTAGATTGTTGACACAGCTGCCTATCTGCCCACCTCATGGTACCTCATACACCTATAGTCACTGGTCAGGGATAGAGGTACCTGACAGACAGGTCTTACCTGGGGAGAATGTAGGCCTGGATATGGTTACCTGGGTCTATTTCTCAACTGTGCATGTGGTTTTTGTACACTTCCCAGGTGGAGTGGCCGTGTAGACTCACCATCAGCAATGAAGACACGACCTTCCTTTCCTTTGTTGATGGGTGGCGTGTGGAAATCCTGGAAGCCGAGTGTCCCGGGGTGTGCACCCTGCTAGTGGATCCCTGAGGAAGGTAAGCATTTTCCTGCTCCAAGTGGAGAAATTAATTTTCTGATTTGGGGAGTTGCTAGAGTCACAGGTTTGGGTGTTGGAATGGCACACGGGGTTTCCCTCCAACAGTGGACTGAGTATTCCTCCTGTTCAGTGTTGGTATCTGCATCCCACAGGCCCCTAGAAGATTCTGACGTCAGTGCCTCACCCAATGAGCCATAACACCGGCCTTGCTCACATTTTAGCATGTGCTCAGATCAATGATGACCCCAAAAATTGCATTCCTTGTAAAGCTGAACAAACTGAGTGAGAACTCATACCGTCGTCGTTCTCATCGGAAACAGGTCCAGCACGTTCAGCGCCCCGGGGAGGAGTGAGGGACAGCTTCCCTTTGTCACAGTCATGCAGGCACCAGCTAGAATGTCAGCACAGCTGACTACCTGCCCAACTTCATGGTATCACATGCGCCCGCAGTCACCGGTCAGGGATAGATATCCTTGATAGACAGGTCTTTCCTGGGGAGAATGTTGGCCTGGATATTGTCACCTGGGTCCATTTCTCAACTTTGCATATGATTTATCTACACTTCCCAGGTGGAGTGGCCGTGTAGACTCACCATCATCCATGAAGAGAAGACCATCCTTTCCTTTGATGATGGCAGGTGTGTGGGAGTCCTGGAGCCGAGTGTCCCTGGGTGTGCACCCTGCCTGTGGATCCTTCAGGAAGGTAATCCATTACTTTAGATTTATTAGACCTCCTGGACGTGACCTGTCCATGTTTTCCCAGTACGTTCCCTGAAAAGTGGACTGAGTGTCACTATTACCCCGTGCCTTGGTTGTGTATGTCCAGGCCACTAGAAACCCCAAGGTCAATGGCTCACCAGGTGAGCCATCCAACCAGCCTTGCTAACATGTCCTGCATCCCAGAATGTGCTGGGATCGATGATGACTCCCTCAAAAACAAAAACAAAAACAGCCAAACCAACATTCCTTGGAAAAGCTGAACAAAATGAGTGAGAACTCACAATGTCGTCATTCTCCTCAGAAACTGAGGTCCATCACGTTCAGCGTCCCAAGACAGTAGGAGTGAGGGACAGCTTTCCCTTGTCACACTCATGCAGGCACCACCTAGAGTGTTGGCACCCCTGCCTACCTGGCTAACCTCATGGCACACACATGCCTGCAGTCATTGGTCAGGGATAGAGGTACCTGACAGACAGGTCTTACCTGGAGAGAATGTAGGCCTAGATGTGGTTACCTGGGTCCATTTCTCAACTGTGCATGCGGTTTTTGTACACTTCCCAGGAGGAGTGGCCATGTAGACTCACCATCAGCAATGAAGACATGACCTTCCTTTCCTTTGTTGATGGATGTGATGGGGGAGTCCTGGAAGCCGAGGATCGCTGAGGAAGGTAAGCATTTTCGTGCTCCAAGTGGAGAAATCAGTTTTCTGATTTGGGGAGTTGGAATGGCACACGGGGTTTCCCTCCAACAGTGGATTGAGTATTCCTCTAGCTCAGTGTTGGGATCTGCATCCCGCAGGCCCCTGGAGGACTCTGAGGTCCCTGCCTCACCCAATGAGCCAAAACACCACCCTGACTAAGATTTTAGAATATAGTCAGATCGATGATGACGCCAAAGATGCATTCCTTGAAAAGCGGAACAAAATGAGAACTCATACCGTCGTTGTTCTCATCAGTAACTGAGGTCCAGCACGTTCAGAGCCCCAGGGACAGGAGTGAGGGACAGCTTCCCCTTGTCACACTCATGCAGGCCCTCCCAGGGCATCAGCGCAGCTGCCTACCTAACCACCTGATGGTGTGACACACTCCCATCATCACCACTAAGGGATAGAGGGATGAAGGACAGGTGCAGGCTGTACCTGGGGAAAGGTTGGTGTGGATCATGTCACCTGAGAAGCTGAATGAGTTTCTCAAATGTGCATGTGGTTTCTCCTCACTCCCTAGGTCGCGTCGTCACAAAAGGACTGTCGTCCGCCCGGAAGAAACCACCTTGCTCTCCACCTGGGGGTTGAACATGGGCGGGTCCTGGAAGAAGTTTTGCCCGGTTCTGCCTCATGCCCCCGGGGCACTCAGGAAGGTGAGCCTTTCTCTGTCCCAAGGTCAGCCAATTGGAACCCTTTCTCTGAGCTAAGACCCTGTGTCCAGAACGTGCTGGGATCGATGATGACTTCCTCCAAAAAAAACCCAAACCAACATTCCTTGGAAAAGCTGAACAAAATGAGTGAGAACTACACCCGTCGTCGTTCTCATCGGTAACTGAGGTCCAGCATGTTCCATACCCTAGGGACAGGAGTGAGGGACAGCTTCCCTTGTCACACTCATGCAGGCCCTCCCATTGTTTCAGCATCAGAGATGATTTTTTTGGTGTTGGTTGCCCTTTCTTAAAAAATATTTTTTATTAATTTCAGAGAGGAAGACAGAAAGAGAGAAAGAAACATTAATGATGAGAGACAATCATGGATTGGTTGCCTCCTGCAAACCCCCTACTGGGGATCGAGCCCACAGTATGCCCATGTGCTCGCTCGAACCATGACCTCGATCAACCACTGAACTACACCAGCCTGCCCGCAAGGCTTCCTTTTTCCCATCCAGGGGCCTCGCTCCCCCCTGCCCACGTGAATCCATATTTGTAACCCACCTGCACACAGAAAATCACACCTGCCCTCACTCGTGCCTCAGGGACAGGCGTAGGGGACAATCAGATGAAGGCCCACCAAAGGAAAGAAGAGGGCAGCGATTTATCCTGACGACCTGGGCACATGACTCAAACGCCCCTGTGATTTGTGTCCACTTCTCAGGTGCAGCCCCAACGCCAGGGTCTACATTGGCCAAGACGAGAAGCCCGTTGTCTGCCTGGATGGCCCAAGTCCCAGGGAGCCACTGAGGAAGGGGCCTGAGCGGGCGCGGAGCCGGGAATTCCCAGGAAGGTAAGCGATGCTCTGCTCCTCGCTCAGCCATTAGCTTGTGGGTTTGGAGCTGCTGGAGGAGGCTTGTTTGGGTGTCCCGATGGCACACGGAGTTTCCCTCTGACATGGACTGAGTGTTCCTTGCTCCGTGGTGGGACCTGGTCGTGCAGGCCCTGGAGGACTCTGAGGTCATTGCTACACCCAGTGAGCCACCATATAGCAGGTCCATTTTTTAGAACGTGCTGGGATCAATGATGATTCCCCCCAAAAAACCAAACCAACATTCCTTGGAGCTGAACAAAATGAGTGAGAACTCATACCGTCGTCGTTCTCATCGGTAACTGAGGTCCAGCACGTTCAGAGCCCCAGGAACAGGAGTGAGGGACAGTTTCCCCTTGTCACACTCATGCAGGCCCTCCCAGGGCATCAGCGCAGCTGCCTACCAGCACACCTCATGGTATGACACATGCCCATCCTCACCTCTACGGGATAGAGAGATGAAGAACAGGTGCAGGCTGTACCTGGGGAAAGGGTGGTGTTGATCATGTGACCTAAGCGCCTGAATGGGTTTCTCTAATGTGCATGTGGTTTCTCTTCACTCTCCAGGTGGCGTCGTCATGAAAGGCCTTTCGTCTGCCTAGAAGGGACCACCTTACTCTCTCCATGGGGGTCGGACATGGGCGGGTCCTGGAAGAAGTGTAGCCCCGGGTCTGCTGAAAGCCCTCAGGGCACTCAGGAAGGTAAGCCTCTATCTGTCCCAAGATCAGCCAATTGGAACTGTGTTCTGACCTAAGGCCCTGTGTCCTGAACGTGCTGGGATCGATGATGACTCCCTCCAAAAAAAACCCAAACCAACATTCCTTGGAAAAGCTGAACAAAATGAGTGAGAACTACACCCGTCGTCGTTCTCATCGGTAACTGAGGTCCAGCACGTTCCATACCCTAGGCACAGGAGTGAGTGACAGCTTCCCTTGTCACACTCATGCAGGACCTTCCAGTTTTCAGCATCAGAGAGCATTTTCTTGGTGTTAGTTGCATCGTTTTAAAATATATTTTGTTTTTATTTTCAGAGAGTATGGGAGAGGGACAGAGAGAGACATCAACGATGAGAGAGAATCATTGAATGGTTGCCTCCTGCACTTCCCCCACTGAGGATCGAACCCACGGCCTGGCCATGTGTCCTGACTAAATATTGAGCCATGACCTCGCTCAACCACTGAGACACAGGAGCCTGCCCACTGGGCTTTATTTTTAACATGGGGAGGCCTGTACCTCCACCTGCATCGAAATTTGCTACCCACCTGCACACAGGAAGTCACACCTGCCCTCACTCATGCCTCAGGGACAGGCCTAGGGGACAATCAGATGAAGGCCCACGAAAGGGAAGAGGAGGGCAGGGATTTTACCTGAGGACCTGGGCACATCACTCAAACACACCTGTGATTTGTGTCCACTTCTCAGGTGCAGGCCCAGCGCCAGAGCCTGCATCAGCCAAGACGACAAGCCAGTTATCTGCCAGGATGGCCTGTGTCCCCGGGAATCCTCGAGGAAGGGGCCTGAGTGGGCACGGAGCCGGGATACCCCAGGAAGGTAAGCGATGCTCTGCTCCTCGCTCAGCCATTAGCTTGTGGGTTTGGAGCTGCTGGAGGCGGCTTGTTTGGGTGTCCCGATGGCACACGGGGTTTCCCTCTGACCTGGACTGAGTGTTCTGCGCTCAGTGGTGGGACCTGGTCCTGCAGGCCCAGGAGGACTCCGAGGTCATTGCCTCACCCAATGAGCCACCTTCCAGCAGCTCCATTTTTTAGAACGTGCTGGGATCGATGATGATTCCCCCCAAAAAAACCAAACCAACATTCCTTGGAGCTGAACAAAATGAGTGAGAACTACAACCGTCGTCGTTCTCATCGGTAACTGAGGTCCAGCACGTTCCGAGCCCCAGGGACAGGAGTGAGGGACAGCTTCCCTTGTCACACTCATCAGGCACCTCCCAGCGCATCAGCCCAGCTGCTTACCTGCTCACCTCATGGTGTCACACACGCCCATCATCACCCTATGGAATAGAGGGATGAAGGACAGGTGCAGGCTGTACTTGGGTAAAGGGTGGTGTGGATCATGTGACCTGAGAAGCTGAATGAGTTTCTCAAATGTGCATGTGCTTTCCCTTCATTCCCCAGGTGACGTCATCATGAAAGGCCTGTCATCTGCCTGGATGGGACCACCTTGCTCTCTACCTGGGGGTCGGACGTGGGCGGGTCCTGGAAGAAGTGTAGCCCCGGGTCTGCCTCATGCCCCCGGAGCGCTCAGGAAGGTAAGCCTTCCTCTGTCCCAAGGTCAGCCAATTGGAACCGTGTGTCTGACCTAAGGCCCTGTGTCCTGAACGTGCTGGGATCGATGATGACTCCCTCCAAAAAAAACCCAAACCAACATTCCTTGGAAAAGCTGAACAAAATGAGTGAGAACTACACCCGTCGTCGTTCTCATCGGTAACTGAGGTCCAGCACGTTCCATACCCTAGGCACAGGAGTGAGGGACAGCTTCCCTTGTCACACTCATGCAGGCCCTCCCAGTTTTCATCATCAGAGAGCATTTTCTTAGAGTTAGGTGCCTCTTTTTAAAATACATATTCTTTTTATTTTCAGAGAGGATGGGAGAGGGAGAGAGAGAGAGATAAACATCAATGATGAGAGAGACTTATTGATTGTATGCCTCCTGCATGCCCTGTACTGGCAAACAAGACTGAAACCTGGGCTTGTGCCCTAACTGGGAATTGAACCTTAACCTCCTGGTTCATTGGTCGATGCTGAACCACTGGGCCACACCAGCCTGTCCACAGGCTTCATTTTAAACATGGGGAAGCCCTTACCCACCACCTGCATCCATATGTGCAACCCGCCTGCACACAGGAAGTCACACCTGCCCTCACTCGTGCCTCAGGGACAGGCGTAGGCACAGTCAGATGAAGGCCCACGAAAGGGAAGAGTAGGGCAGCGATTTTACCTGACGACCTGGGCACATGACTCAAACGCCCCTGTGATTTGTGTCCACTTCTCAGGTGCAGCCCCAACGCCAGGGTCTGCATCGGCCAAGACGAGAAGCCCGTTGTCTGCCTGGATGGCCCGAGCCCCACGGAGTCCCCGAAGAAGGGTGCCTGAGTGGGCGCGGAGCTGGGATCCCCAGGAAGGTAAGCGACGCTCTGCTCCTCGCTCAGCCATTAGCTTGTGGGTTTGGAGCTGCTGGAGGCGGCTTGTTTGGGTGTCCCGATGGCACACGGGGTTTCCCTCCGACATGGACTGAGTGTTCCTCGCTCAGTGGTGGGACCTGGTCCTGCAGGCCCAGGAGGTCTCTGAGGTCATTGCCTCACCCCATGAGCCATAAATCCGGTAGCTCCATTTTTCAGAACGTGCTGGGATCGATGATGATTCCCCCAAAAAAACCAAACCAACATTCCTTGGAGCTGAACAAAATGAGTGAGAACTACAACCGTCGTCGTTCTCATCGGTAACTGAGGTCCAGCACGTTCCGAGCCCCAGGGACAGGAGTGAGGGACAGCTTCCCTTGTCACACTCATCAGGCACCGACCAGGGCGTCCCTTCTCAGCCTGTTCTATCTGAGGGTCACAGGCCCCTCCACCAGGTTGGGAGGCCCTGAAGGAACGGTTCTGGTTGGTATGTGTGTTCTGTGTAGGTACGTTGGCCATTGGGCACCTCCTCTGTAGAAGTTTGGAGGGTGAGGCCGGGGCCTTGCCCCAGGGAATCATTTTTTGGATCTCAGTTGGCCTTGTTTCCTCTGCCGTGGTAGCCCCTGCAGCTCTGACCTGGGTACCAAAGGACAAAACTTGAATGGCTCCTAATTAGGCGCCATTTCCCTCTGGTAGCGATAGCTGTTCTGGCCTATGGACTTGGTGAGGATCAGTGAGTTCCCTGAGGTGTTTTGGGGGTACGTTGCTGATAGCTGGCCTTGGTGCTGCAGTTGTGACATCCTACGCGTAACCCTCGCCCTCGTCCACATGCATTGGTCTGCTGGGCTCCCAGCTCTGAGGTGATGCTGCTGGTGGTTGATGGCGAGGACAGGGATGAGAGAGGAGGGCAGGTTGAGGTGGACTCCATGTCCTTCCATGCCACGTACTGTCTCTGTTTGCTTTGAGGGAGGCCTTCTGCTTCCCATGGATTTTATTTCGTTTTTTAAAATATATATTTACTAGAGGCTGGTGCACTAAATTCGTGCACTCGGCGTGGTATCCCTCATCCCAGCCTGCACTCTCTCACAGTCTGGGAGCCCTCAGGGGATGTTCCACTGAAGGCTTAGGCCCAATCCCTAAACCTGCAATGGACATCCTTAGTGCTGCTGCAAAGGCGGGAAAGGCTCTCACCACCGCTGCTGCGCTCACCAGCCATGAGCCTGGCCTCAGGCTGACCATCACTCACCCTGTGGGAGTGCACTGACCACCAGGGGGCAGCTCATTTGTTGAATGTCTGCCCCCTGGTGGTCAGTGCACATCATAGCGAGTGGTTGAGCAGCATTAACATATTATGAGCATATTATGATTTGATTGGTTGAACTGATGACCCGATGACTGGACACTTAGCATATTCTTAGGCTTTTATTATATCGGATTGATTTCAGAGAGGATGGGAGACAGGTAGAAATATCAGTGATAAGGCAGAAACATGTATTGGTTGGCTGCCACTTGCATGCCCTCTACTGGGGATGAAGCCAGCAACCCCGGGCATGTGCCCTGACCGGGAATCGAACCATGATGACCTTCTGGTTCTTGGGTCAAGGCTCCACCCCTGAGCCAAAGGAGCCTTGCTGAGGATGCTACTTCTGAAAGACCCTGTAGGTGCTTCAAGGTTTCCTGGCAGGTCGGAGCCTGAGTTCTACGCCTGGGAACGTGTGGTTTCCAGATGAGAATGTGGCCTTGCCCACGGGGCAGTGTTACGGAGATAGCCGATGAGGACCACAGACAGCGGCTGCTCTCCCTTTGTCCCCTGAGGGGCACTGGCTTGATTTGCACGAAAGTGTGCCTGGCCCGATGCGGCTGGTCTCCTTACGGGAGGCTGCATACATGTAGCCCGTGTGCTCATGGTGCCCGTCTCTGTGTGGGTGATTAGTTTCTGCTTCCACTTCTTTCCTGTACGTGTATTTGACCGGTGACCGTTTTCAGGGACAAAATGTCCAAGTTGAGGGCCATCTAGGCTTCTTAGGGGCATGTTCGTAGAACGCGGGTGCTTGTTGTTAGGACTTACTGGCCTCTTTCAGCAGACGCATGAAAAAAGAATTTGTGTGTTTTTTTGCTTCTTGAACAAACAGTCATTTTTTTGTTTCACTTGAGGAGGTCGCTGCCCACAAAACTTGCAACCTATCAGCTGTCCGACCTGCACACATGGCGTCACAGCCGCCACTCATTTCTCAGGGAGAGAAAAATGTGAGGGATGCACAGGCCCCGTAAGAAGGGGGCAATGAGGTGGGTTCATTTCTGAGGCCCTGGGCACATGACTCAAATGCCCCTGTGATTTGTGTCCACATCTCAGGTGCAACCCCAGCGCCAGAGCCTGCATTGGCCAAGACGAGAGCCCGTAGTCTGCCTGGATGGCCTGAGTCCCTGGGAGTCACCGAGGAAGGGTGCCTGAGCGGGCCCGGAGCCGGGATCCCCAGGAAGGTAAGCGATGCTCTGCTCCTCGCTCAGCCATTAGCTTGTGGGTTTGGAGCTGCTGGAGGCGGCTTGTTTGGGTGTCCCGATGGCACACGGGGTTTCCCTCCGACATGGACTGAGTGTTCCTCGCTCAGTGGTGGGACCGGCTACTGCAGGCCCTGGCGGACTCTGAGGTCATCGCCTCATCCCATGAGCCACCTTCCAGCAGCTCCATTTTTTAGAACGTGCTGAGATCGATGATGATTCCCCCAAAAAAACCAAACCAACATTCCTTGGAGCTGAACAAAATGAGTGAGAACTACAACCGTCGTCGTTCTCATCGGTAACTGAGGTCCACCACGTTCAGAGCCCCAGGGACAGGAGTGAGGGACAGCTTCCCTTGTCACACTCATGAAGGCGCCCAGCTGCCTACCTGCCCACCTCATGGTGTCACTGACGCCCATTTCACCTCTAGGGGATAGAGGGATGAGGGACAGGTGCAGGCTGTACTGGGGAAAGGTGGTGTGGATCATGTGTCCTGAGAATCTGAATGAGTTTCTCAAATGTGCATGTGGTTTCCCTTCACTCCACAGGTGGCGTCATCATGAAAGGCCTGTCATCTGCCTGGGCGGGACCACCTTGCTCTCTACCTGGTGGTCGGACGTGGGCAGGTCCTGGAAGAAGTGTTGCCCCGGGTCTGCCTCATTCCCCCGGGGTGCTCAGTAAGGTAAGCCTTTCTCTGTCCCAAGGTCAGCCGTTTGTAACCCTTTGTCTGAGCTAAGGCCCTGTGTCCAGAACGTGCTGGGATCGATGATGACTCCCTCCATAAAAAAACCAAACCAACATTCCTTGGAAAAGCTGAACAAAATGAGTGAGAACTACACCCGTCGTCGTTCTCATCGGTAACTGAGGTCCAGCACCTTCTGTACCCTAGGCACAGGAGTGAGGGACAGCTTCCCTTGTCACACTCATGCAGACCCTCCCAGTTTTCAGCATCAGAGCGCATTTTATTAGAGTTAGGTGCCTCTTTTTAAAATATATTTCCTTTTTATTTTCAGAGAGGATAGGAGAGGGAGAGAGAGAGAGATACACATCAATGATGAGAGACTTATTTTTTTAAAAATATATTTTATTGATATTTTATAGAGAGGAAGGGAGAGGGATAGAGAGTTAGAAACATCAATGAGAGAGAAGCATCGATCAGCTGCCTCCTGCACACCCCCTTCTGGGGATGTGCCTGCAACCAAGGTACATGCCCTTGTCCGGAATCGAACCTGGGACTCTTCTGTCCCCAGGCTGACGCTCTATCCAGTGAGCCAAACCTGCTAGGGCGAGAGCGACTTATTGATTGTCTGCCTCCTGCACGCCCACTACTCGCAAACAAGACTGCAACCTGGGCATGTGCCCTAACTAGGAATTGAACCCTGACCTCCTGGTTCATTGGTCAATGCTGAACCACTGAGCCCCACCAGCCTGCCCACAGGGCTTCAGTTTTCACATGTGGAGGCCTGTATCCACCACGTACATCCATATTTGCAACCCGCCTGCACACAGGAAGTCACACCTGCCCTCACTCATGCCTCAGGGACAGGCCTAGGGAACAACCAGATGAAGGCCCACGAAAAGGAAGAGGAGGGCAGGGATTTTACCTGAGGACCTGGGCACATGACTCAAACGCCCCTGTGATTTGTGTCCACTTCTCAGGTGCAGCCCCAGCGCCAGAGCCTGCAACAGACAAGACGAGAGCCCGTAGTCTGCCTGGATATCCTGAGTCCCCGGGAGTCACCGAGGAAGGGTGCCTGAGTGGGCGCGGAGCTGGGATCACCAGGAAGGTAAGCGATGCTCTGCTCCTCGCTCAGCCATTAGCTTGTGGGTTTGGAGCTGCTGGAGGCGGCTTGTTTGGGTGTCCCGATGGCACACGGGGTTTCCCTCCGACATGGAGTGAGTGTTCCTTGCTCAGTGGTGGGACCTGGTCCTGCAGGCCCAGGAGGACTCCGAGGTCATTGCCTCATCCCATGAGCCACCTTCCAGCAGCTCCATTTTTTAGAACGTGCTGAGATCGATGATGATTCCCCCAAAAAAACCAAACCAACATTCCTTGGAGCTGAACAAAATGAGTGAGAACTACAACCGTCGTCGTTCTCATCGGTAACTGAGGTCCAGCACGTTCAGAGCCCCAGGGACAGGAGTGAGGGACAGCTTCCCTTGTCACACTCATGAAGGCGCCCAGCTGCCTAAGTGCCCACCTCATGGTGTCACTGACGCCCATCTCACCTCTAAGGGATAGAGGGATGAGGGACAGGTGCAGGCTGTACTGGGGAAAGGTGATGTGGATCATGTGTCCTGAGAATCTGAATGAGTTTCTCAAATGTGCATGTGGTTTCCCTTCACTCCACAGGTGGCGTCATCATGAAAGGCCTGTCATCTGCCTGGACGGGACCACCTTGCTCTCTACCTGGGGGTCGGACGTGGGCGGGTCCTGGAAGAAGTGTTGCCCCGGGTCTGCCTCATGCCCCCGGGTCACTCAGTAAGGTAAGCCTTTCTCTGTCCCCAGGTCAGTCATTTGGAACCGTGTGTCTGACCTAAGGCCCTATGTCCAGAACGTGCTGGGATCGATGATGACTCCCTCCAAAAAAAACCCAAACCAACATTCCTTGGAAAAGCTGAACAAAATGAGTGAGAACTACACCCGTCGTCGTTCTCATCGGTAACTGAGGTCCAGCACCTTCTGTATCCTAGGAACAGCACTGAGGGACAGCTTCCCTTGTTACACTCATGCAGACCCTCCAAGTTTTCAGCATCAGAGAGCATTTTCTTAGAGTTAGGTGCCTCTTTTTAAAATATATTTTCTCTTTATTGTCAGAGAGGATAGGAGAGGGAGAGAGAGATACACATCAATGATGAGAGACTTATTTTTTTTAAATATATTTTATTGATATTTTATAGAGAGGAAGGGAGAGGGATAGAGAGTTAGAAACATCAATGAGAGAGAAGCATCGATCAGCTGCCTCCTGCACACCCCCTTCTGGGGATGTGCCTGCAACCAAGGTACATGCCCTTGTCCGGAATCGAACCCGGGACTCTTCTGTCCCCAGGCTGACGCTCTATCCAGTGAGCCAAACCTGCTAGGGCGAGAGCGACTTATTGATTGTCTGCCTCCTGCACGCCCACTACTCGCAAACAAGACTGCAACCAGGGCATGTGCCCTAACTGGGAATTGAACCCTGACCTCCTGGTTCATTGGTCAATGCTGAACCACTCAGCCACACCAGCCTGCCCACAGGGCTTCAGTTTTCACATGTGGAGGCCTGTATCCACCACGTACATCCGTATTTGCAACCCGCCTGCACACAGGAAGTCACACCTGCCCTCACTCATGACTCAGGGACAGGCCTAGGGAACAATCAGATGAAGGCCCACGAAAAGGAAGAGGAGTGCAGGGATTTTACCTGACGACCTGGGCACATGACTCAAAACCCCTGTGATTTGTGTCCACTTCTCAGGTGCAGCCCCAGCGCCAGAGCCTGCATCGGACAAGACGAGAGCCCGTAGTCTGCCTGGATGTCCTGAGTCCCCGGGAGTCACCGAGGAAGGGTGCCTGAGCGGGCACGGAGCCGGGATCCCCCAGGAAGGTAAGCGATGCTCTGCTCCTCGCTCAGCCATTAGCTTGTGGGTTTGGAGCTGCTGGAGGCGGCTTGTTTGGGTGTCCCAATGGCACACGGGGTTTCCCTCCGACATGGACTGAGTGTTCCTCGCTCAGTGGTGGGACCTGGTCCTGCAGGCCCTGGCGGACTCTGAGGTCATTGCCTCATCCCATGAGCCACCTTCCAGCAGCTCCATTTTTTAGAACGTGCTGAGATCGATGATGATTCCCCCAAAAAAACCAAACCAACATTCCTTGGAGCTGAACAAAATGAGTGAGAACTACAACCGTCGTCGTTCTCATCGGTAACTGAGGTCCAGCACGTTCAGAGCCCCAGGGACAGGAGTGAGGGACAGCTTCCCTTGTCACACTCATGAAGGCGCCCAGCTGCCTACCTGCCCACCTCATGGTGTCACTGATGCCCATCTCACCTCTAAGGGATAGAGGGATGAGGGACAGGTGCAGGCTGTACCTGGGTAAAGGGTGGTGTGGATCATGTGTCCTGAGAATCTGAATGAGTTTCTCAAATGTGCATGTGGTTTCCCTTCACTCCACAGGTGGCGTCATCATGAAGGCCTGTCATCTGCCTGGACGGGACCACCTTGCTCTCTACCTGGGGGTCGGACGTGGGCGGGCCCTGGAAGAAGTGTTGCCCCGGTTCTGCCTCATTCCCCCGGGGCGCTCAGGAAGGTGAGCCTTTCTCTGTCCCCAGGTCAGCCAATTGGAACCATGTGTCTGACCTAAGGCCCTGTGTCCTGAACGTGCTGGGATCGATGATGACTCCCTCCAAAAAAAAACCAAACCAACATTCCTTGGAAAAGCTGAACAAAATGAGTGAGAACTACACCCGTCGTCGTTCTCATCGGTAACTGAGGTCCAGCACGTTCCATACCCTAGGCACAGGAGTGAGGGACAGCTTCCCTTGTCACACTCATGCAGGACCTCCCTGTTTTCAGCATCAGAGAGCATTTTCTTGGAGTCAGTTGCCTCTTTTAAAATATATTTTCTTTTTATTTTCAGAGAGGATGAGAGACGGAGAGAGAGAGAGATACACATCAATGATGAGAGAGACTTATTGATTGTATGCCTCCTGCACGCCCACTACTCGCAAGCAAGACTGCAACCTGGGCATGTGCCCTAACTGCGAATTAAACCCTGACCTCCTGGTTCATTGGTCGATGCTGAACCACTGAGTCACACCAGCCTGCGCACAGGGCTTCATTTTTAACACATTGTTTGCGGGTAGTTTTTATCGCGCGCTAACAGGTGGCGCCGGCCATTTTTGCTAATTTTTTGTGTAAATGTCAACATTCACTAAAATTACGATAACTTTAGTTTATGTATTTATACGTTACCCGCATTCTACCGCTAGTCTATAAAAAACGTATTAATACGTGTCCCGCGCTCTACTACACTGGTGGAACGTATAAATACGTAAAACGTGTAAACACGTTTCCGGCATACAATGTGTTAACTTAGGGAGGCCTGTACCAACCACCTCAATCCATGTTTG